>NC_061119.1:141223092-141303418 GCF_002878395.1 Capsicum annuum
AAGTAAAAACCACGACCCGCCATCAGAATTTTCAAACTTCACTCTTCTTCAAGCTACTAAGTGATTACCAACTCCTATAATCACTAACTCTTGTACTACCTCTATCACAAGACAAGTGTGATAACTCTAACACACTTACAACTGACTAACTCTAGTCATACATCCTAGCCAACTTTACCCAGGACTCAACACAAGAATGAGACAAACAAAAACTTGATCAACTTACAAACAACTCGAACAACCAACTCTAGTTGCTTCGACTCGAGCTAAGATTTGGACAAGCTACACATCTACTATCCTTTATAATTAGGAGTAGAATTATAACATACAACCAAAAGAACCAATAATACAACACATACAAGACTTAAGATGAGCATGTTAGGCCCAATAAAGACACAGGACCAGCTTAGAGAATGGCCCACGTTGACATACCCGAACCCAAGTTCACATCTCAGATACTTTTTCAATAGCAGTTAATAAAAATGTATGATAGTTGTATGTAATGAACGTTCAAGAAACACTTTTTCATCTTTTCTCTTTCTTCGTCTCATGTTCAAAAAGCTTGATAAGAGAAATCAATGGTGATTGCGATTTGTGCAGGTTAAAATGGTATCAAAGCCAGTGTAATCGATACCTTAACTCCTCAGCTTCCTTCCGATGGTACCCTCGTCCATAACCATGGAGTTACCCACCTGGCCTCGTAAATGCGATTGGGATTCATCCAGCTCCGTTCACGGCATAATCTTCAATTTTTCATTCCACGACCTTTACTCCTTCAGGTTCTAGAAAAAGACCAGTAAATTCGTCTCTGTTTAACTGAAATAGATTGGGGTGACTTATTAATCTAGGGTTTCTGTTCTTCATTTTTGTACAAATTATCGTTTTTTGTGTGGCTTGACTGTGGTACATCAGTTTTACCTGATTCCGGCATTCTATTCATCATTGTAGAAACTTTGATTCAGTTGTAGTTATGACTTCAGATTCCTCAGAGGGATTTACCCCCTTTTTACTAGACCCCTCTCATCCCTTTTATGCCCACCCTTCTGATAACCCTGGGAGTCAGATTGTGGCCATGCCATTTTCTGGTAGTGGTTTTATCGTCTGGAGAAGCACTATGCTGACTTCTCTCTCAGCTAAGAACAAATTAAGCATCTTAGATTGTAGAACCCCAACTCCCGCCACTGGTTCACCCTATTTTCCTAACTGGGAACGGTGTAACGATATGACTAAGGCATGGATTCTCAACTCTGTCTCTCGTGACATTGCTATTAGTGTCATGTGCCTCAAAACTGCGAAAGAAATATGGGAAGATTTGAATACTCAATTTGGTCAGTCCAAAGGTTCCTCTACTGTTCAGAAGGAAATCAACTCTACTGTTCAAGGTTCCTCCAGGATTGCCACCTATTATACAAAATTTAAAAGTCTTTGGGATGAATTACATTGTGCTTATGTTGGTCCCACATGTACATGCGGTGCTTTACCCAAATTTATAGAGGACCAGCAACTTTTTCAATTCCTGAATGGATTGAATGACTCATTTTCCACCATCAAAAGTACTATATTGATGATGTCCCCTCTTCCATCAGTCAATAAAGTCTATTCCCTTTTATTACAAGATGAGAGCCAAAGGGAAAATCACTCCTCTACCCCTACTTTTTCTGGTGATTCAGCTGTTTTCTCAACTTCATCTAGTAATCACAGGAGTTCAGCTCCATACAATTCTAACACATAGGGGTTTCTCTCTAACAAATAGAGGTGGTGGTTATTCCCAGAATGGCAGGGGTTATCCCTAAAAATTTAATTTTGATCCTATTCCAAAGAAACCCAAACCTTCTCTCTTTTGCACCTATTGCAGAAGACCTAGACATTCTGTGGAAAAGTGTCATAGGTTGTATGGGTTCCCTCCAGATTTCAAGTTCACCCAAAACAAAAACACTGCTACTTATGTCTAACCTAACACATTGCCCTCTGAAACCATTGCATTTGTTCCTTCATCCCCTGTTCATCCTGTTGATGTGTATACTTATGGCTTCAGTAAGGAACAATATCAACATCTACAGTCGTTGTTTACTCAACAGCTGTCACTATCACCTGCTTACTCTGGTCATAGTCCCAGTTCTGATGATTACACTTCAGATTCTGCTGGATTTGCCCACTTTGCAAGTTTGTTTACCACCTATGCTGCAAATTCATTGAGTCGTCATAATTCTGTTCATATACATGTAGGTATTCAACCTTGGATATTAGATTCAGGAGCCACACATCATATGACTCCACACAAACACCTATTGCACCATATCTCTCCTTTACCTAAACCTTTCCTTGTAACCTTACCAAATGGATACAAAGTGAAAGTGTTTTCCACTGGTTCCCTCACTTTGAGACCTGATATTATTCTTACTCATGTTCTTTTAGTTCCAGCATTTCATTTTAATCTCATCTCTATTCATCAATTAATTTCTCAACTGGATTGTCATGCATTATTACCAAAACTCATTGTTTCCTACAGGGCCCTTCACTGAAAAGGCCTCTGGAAATTGGTAAAGTTGTTGGCAGACTATTCTACCTTCATCTAGATGCTGATCTCTTCTCCAAGACCCCAATTGGATCCAACAACAACTTATTTTCACTTTCTGAATCTAGCTCTTTTGTTTCTTCAGATACTAGTTGTTCCTCTATTCCCACATGTATTAAATCTGATATTGTTAATAAGATGGATTTTTTTTGCACCAAAGGTTGGGCCACATGCCTTTTCATAAGTTGCATTCAATTCCTTTGTTGTCTAATAAGATTTCCAATAAACAATCTTTTATATGCTCCATTTGTCCTATGGCTAGGCAACAAAGATCCTCATTCCCTAAATCTATTATTCATTCTACTGTACCTTTCCAGTTAGTCCACATTGACATTTGGGGCCCGTATAATACTCAAACTTATAATGGGTTCACGTATTTTATAACCCTTGTAGATGATTACACAAGAGTAACCTGGACACATCTTCTTTCCTGCAAAAGCAATGCCTTACCCATTCTCAAGGCTTTCACTGCTATGGTCAAGACAAAGTTTCATACTTCTGTTCAGACTTTTACGCCTGACAATGCTTTTGAACTAGGCAGTAGTGCTGCAACCTCTTCATTTTTTACAGAACATGGGATTCTTCACCAGACAACCATTCCACACACTCCTCAACAAAATGCAATAGTGGAAAGAAAACACAAACACCTTCTAGAGGTTGCTAGAGCTTTTCTATTCCAATCACATCTTCCTCTCAAATATTGGGGTGATTGCATTCTTACTGCAACATATCTCATCAATCGAATGCCCTCTACTTTCTTGTCCAATCTTTCCCTTTATGAGAAGTTTACATGGCATTGCACCTTCATATGATCACCTCAAATCTTTTGGGTATCTTTGTTTTGCTACCTCCCCTAGGTTTGGTAGGGACAAATTTCAATCTAGATCAATTTCTTGTGTTTTCCTTGGATACCCTTGTGGTAAGAAAGGTTACAAGCTTCTTTCCCTCTCTAACTTCTCCATTTTCTTTTCTAGGGATGTTACCTTTCATGAACATGTCTTTCCTTATGCTTCCCCTGCTCCCAGTTGTTTTCCTTCCCCTACTTCCCCTTTTATAGATTTACCTCCTCCCACCATTCCTCTAGAACCTATTGTTCCTTCTTCTACAATTCTTTCTACTCCCCAGTAGCTCTTAAAAAGTCTTCTAGAACTACACATACACCAGCTTACCTTTCTGATAATGTGTGCTCTTCTATCTCCTCTTCTAAGTTACCTCCTGTTATGCATCAGTTGCATGAGCCTCTACATTACCAACAGGCAGTCTCTCATCCTGCTTGGCAGGAGACCATGCAAAAGGAATTTACTGCTCTTGCTGCCAATCACTCTTGGGACATAGTCCCTCTCCCTCCACACAAGAAAGCCATACCTTGTAAATGGGTCTATAAGATCAAGTACAAGGTTGATGGCACTGTGGATAGGTATAAAGCTCGACTGGTTATTAGAGGTGACACTCAAAAAGAGGGTATTGACTTTACTGAAACCTTCTCTCCAGTTGTCAATCTCACAACTATGAAATATCTATTAACCCTTGCGGTAAAGAAGGGTTAGACTGTGTTATAATTAGATATAAACAATGATTTTCTACATGGTGACCTAAATGAAGAGGTTTATATGAAAATAGCCCTTGGACTTGATGTTAACAGTTCTATCAGTACTTCTTCAGCTCTTTTGGTTTGCCAATTGAGAAAGTCCCTTTATGGCCTTAGGCAATGGTTTTCTAAGTTGTATGAAGCCTTGCTCTCCAAAGGCTACATTTCTAGTAGAAATGATTACTCCCTTTTCACCAAGTCTGTGGCTGGTTCCCTTATTATTCTTGTGATCTATGTGGATAACATACTGTTGGTTGGTGATAATATTGCTGAACTGCAGTCCCTTAAATCTTATTTGGACTGTCAGTTCAAGATCAAAGATTTGGGTTCCATTCATTATTTCTTAGGTCTTGAAATATTTTCTCACACTTAAGGTTACATTGTAAACCAACACAAGTTTGCTACTGATCTCTTGACTGAATACTCTGTTGATCATTTTTCTCCAGTAGTTACTCCCTTGGATTCTTCTGTTAAGCTCACTAGGCTTTGCCTGATCCTAGTTGTTATCGAAGACTTATTGGTAAGCTCAATTTCTTACAGCATACTCGCCCAGATATAGCTTTTGTAGTATAACACTTGAGCCAGTTCCTCCAACTTCCTCGCATCCCTCATATGCTTGCTGGTATTCATGTGCTAAGATATCTCCTTAATGACCCTGGTCAGGGTATCTTGCTCTCTAAGGAGCCTAATTTTACATTATGTGCTTATTCTGACTCTGATTGGGCTGCGCATCTTCCAGGAAGTCGATTTCAGGTTTTTTTATTACTCTTGGTGGTTGTCCCATCTCTTGGAAGAGCAAAAAGCAGCCCACTATTTCCTTGTCCTCAGCTGAGGAAGAATATCGTGCCCTACGTAAAGTGGTGGCTGAGATTGCTTGGCTGGTCTGCCTACTTAGTGATCTTGGATTACATATTTTTAACCATGTTCCTCTTCATTGTGACAGCCAAGCTGCTCTTCACATTGCTAAAAACCCCGTCTTCCATGAACGCACCAAGCACATCGATGTTGATTGCCATTATGTTCGCGATTGCTTGGTTGCTGGACTGATCTCCCTCCATTACATTCCCAGCTCACAGCAACTTGCTGACATTATGACAAAGCCCATTATTAGATGTCTTCATCAGCAATTCCTTTCCAAGATTGGTGTTTGCTCACCCTCAAGCTTGAAGAGGGTGTTAGTCCTAATAAAGACACAAGCCCAGCTTAAAGAATAGCCCACGTTAATATACCTGGACCTAAGTTCACATCTCAGATATTTTTTCAATAGTAGTTAATAAAAATGTATGACAGTTGTATGTAATGAACATTCGAGAAACACTTTTTCATCTTTTCTCTTTCTTCGTCTCATGTTCAGAAAGCTTGATAAGAGAAATCAATAGTGATTGCGATTTGTGCAGGTTAACAGAGCAAGCAAGCAATCAGGTCCCTTGTATGAGTTGTATTCAAGAGCGGTTTTTGCTTCTTCAAAGTTCAATTTTGTTGTTTGGAAAAACTAGGTTTTGTTGTAATTAGACGATTTTTTTATATGAGACAACAAAACCTAGGCGTCTTGCTATAAGTCGAGGTTTAACTCCTCTACTGCCACGCCACCAACTTTCTGCAAAAAAGTACAACTTTTAGTTGTAGTCAAGCAAGTCATTGTCAATGGACAACTTCAGACGAGACCAGGTCCTATAGATACATAATAAGTCGTCCATCAGGTCCCTTGTGGAATAGTTTGCAGATCATCAAAACTTCAAAGGAGTAATATTTTCCCCTTTTTTATGATGACAAACTATTCCTCATATCACTAAGGACCATTTACATATATTCCCCTTGTCACCATGCTCATTTAGTTATTCCCCCTATCAGTGGCATGAGGTCCCTCTACAATCAAGACATATCAATTTTTCCCTTTTAACATCAATAAAAAAAATAAACAGTAAACCAAGATAATGAAGATGCAGACAAGTTAACACGCATGGGAAATGAGGCTACACTGATATGAGCAAACAAAAGGGACCTAAGGTATGTAGTAGACAAAACAAGAGAAGATACTTCATTAAAAGAAAGATAATACCAGTTACATTATAGATATTAAAACATTAAAACAACCAAAAAGTGACATGAAAGACAGAGACATGGGGATCAATAGCAAGAGGACAGGAAAAAACGGGGCTTAGTAGGAGCTGATCCTAAGTAGAAGGAGGGTTGGGGCTAGAGACTTAAGAAGTAAATTCATGTGAGCACTCTCTGCAGTATGAGTAGTTAACAGCTGTTTGGTAAGATCTTTGACCTCCGCTTGAAGACCTAAAACCTCATCAATAAGTCCAGTGACTTGGGCCTTTAACATTTTTTGCCTTCAGTCCAGTAGAGGCACCACCAGGTTCCTCAGACATCAGTTGTTGCATCCTAGCCTTCAGCTGAGAGATTTCAGCATCATGTGTGGCCACTGCCACACTCATCTCATCCAATTCCCCACTCATGTGTCCTTGAACATCCAATAGCTCAGACACTTGAGACTTGGTCCCAACCTTCCTTTCCGCAAACTCATTCTCAATTAACATGGTCATAGTGAACATTTGTTGGCGGTCCCTCTAACTACTTCCATACAATTGATTTTGAAATGCTTGAACAATCTATGAGGAACTACCCATAGAAAAGTCCATCTTTTCCATCCTTAACATGCAACACCTTATGCAGGTGCTCAAGGATCAGAGCAGATAGGTTGATCATCTCAAACTTGCTAAGAGTTTCCATGAGAAAAAGGTCTATTGCAGAGGCAACTATACGTATCTCTCAATAGGGCAGCAGCACCTTGTTTTCAAAAAAGAACTTGAAATTCTCCTCTTAAAAATTTCTTTCTAACTCCAACTCTAAAATCTCCACTAACCTTAGAAGCAGACTTAATAAAAAGAAGAGAGGGACGCTTAGTTCAAACTGACCTAATCCCATTTATAGTCACACCAAGGATTTGTCAAATATCTTAACTTCATGCACCATCCCAGTAAAACTTGATGCATTTTCTTCAAATTCCAAAGTGAAGAAGAAATCCTTGACTTCATCTTATAGACCATGGATGCACGAGTCTCAAAGAGGTGCAGCTATTCTTGGTATTCCATATACTAAATAAGCTCACTCATTCCTGTTTCATCATGAAAACTGGAGTCGAAGACCCTCCCAGTCAGCACCTTTTGGGATTTGAGGATCAAGTTTTTCTCCTCTTTAGTGAGACTAGAAACAACCTCTTGAATTTTTCTTCTTTTAGAGAAGGAACCTGGTCCCTCAACCATCTGACCAGTCTCCTTAGGTTTATGTGTTTCTTCCTCATTACCAGGTCCTTTGATAACTTTCACCCTTTTTCTCTTGACTGAAGTATGTTTTTTTTCTTACTAGCACCCTTTGACTTGGGTACTGCAGGGTTATTAGGCATTGAAACTCCCACTTCCTTACCCTTTTTACAAGAAGAAATCACAATATCATCATCAGTTTTCATTTTCTCATTCTTATCTTTCTCCTCCACATCAACCACCTTCTCAGGAGGCAAAATAGGTTTGCCACTTGCAGCCTTTCTCTTTGCATTTTGCTTCCTAGTAGTGGCCCACTTACTTACCTTCAATGCATCACTCATTACCTTTTTCTCAGCCCCTCAAGTACTGTAAAATCGATGAACAGGTCTTTCAAAAACTTGTTTCTTTCCTAAATATCCTCTTCTCCCTACTCTATTCCGGGAGAAATTGGCAAAGTCATCCTCCTCCTGATTAACCTCCATAGGAGAATAAATAATTTTTTTCCACCCCTATAGCCAAGGAGGTACCATCATATTTAGGATTAGGGGACTTCAGAGGTTAATTAGTAGAGAGAGGGGAAAATAATAAAGAACCTGACGCCAGTCTTTTCAAACTATCAACTACCCAATCTGCTCCAGCCTCAACACAAGCAAATCTTCTTCAACTAAATTTTCTTCCCCCCTAGAGGAACTGTAAGGGGAACTGGTCCCTTGGATAGTTCAGGTGTGATGCTCGACTCAGGAGAAAGACAGGATGAGGCGCTCTCAGGAAAGACAATAGAGAGTGATGTAGACATAGATTTTGGATTAGGAAAGGTTACTTCAACGGTTTCTGGGTCCACACTCGGCGAAGAAATTTGTGTGCCTAGTACTAGTACTTCTTTACTAATAGGTGACCCAAAGGGTCCTTCAGTGCGCGAAGATGGTAAAGGATTTTCATTAGAAAAAGGACTTTCAAAGGACGGTGAGAGACTTATAAAGATTGTTCAACAAGGGGAAAATTGTCCTCTGGGGATGTTTTAACTGGAAAGGGAGGAAGCAATATTTTTTATTGTGAATAAGGGTTTTAAACTAGAAAAAAATGGAGAAGAAGGTTGTTGTTATGAACTAGAGTTCTACAAAAGTATTTTGTGAGTTAGTATTTTAGTGAAGGTGAAATAGGTGAAAGAAAGGTATTTAATGGAGTTTACGAGAGGTGACTCTTGGACTTAAAGTGAAGTGACGTGCCTGGTCCCTATTGGTCATACCGCTTCACTTGAGAAAATGATGTGACAACGGTCTAAAGAGAGAGAGACATAAAGGGTCACATGAAACTTTTAAACAGTTATTTTAACATTTTAAAAACATACAATATATAGGTACTGACCTTGTAGTATGGACTAGGTCCCTACTTTAGAAGTTTCTCCACTTCTTAAATCTGACCCACTTCTCCTTTTAGTCTGACTAATTCACCATGGGTGTATACCTGCAGAAGGTATGAGACTGAATTAAACTTGTCCACAACTCACACTCGAACACTCGGATACCTGTCTTTAAATATTAACCATTGTAGTGAAAAGAAATAAAAGTGATTGTACAGAAACTCAATTTATTTTCATTAAACCAAGTTTGAGTTTGTTCTTCTCAAACTGATCTCTATGCAATGCCTTGGCAAAGATATCAGCCACTTGGTCCTCAGATTTGCAGAACATCACACAAATTATTCCTTTCTCAACATTGTCTCTCAAAAGTGATGTCTCACATTAATGTGCTTGGTTTTCTTGTGTTGGACTAAAATTTTTTGCCATGTTAAGAGCAATGGTGTTATCATAGAGCAAGGGAATGGAATCTATGACAATACCAAAATCTTTAAGTTGTTTCTTGATCCACAAAAGCTGAGCACTTCATGAGGCAGCGGCGACTTATTCAACTTCAGCTGTAAATAGAGCCACAGTTCTATTTTTAGCTTCCCCAAGATATTAGAATGAATCCTAGAAAATGATCCATTCCTAAAGTGTTTTTTTCTATACACCAAGTACCCTGCATAATCTGGATCAGCATAACCAGTTAGATTAAAAGAGTCATCTGAAAGGTAGTATAGGACCAGGTCCCCTATACCCTTTAGATACCTTAAAATTCTCTTAGCTGCCTTCAAGTAAGACTCTTTTGGACAAGCATTGAACCTTGCACATATTCCAACACTAAACATAATATCAGGTCTTCTTGTTGTCAAGTATAGAAGAGATCCAATGATTCCTCTATACATTGTTTCAGCCACCTAGGGCCTAATTCATCAGTATCTAGCTTACAGTTGGTTCCTATAAGAGTGTCAATAGGCTTGGCATCATTCATCTAAAATCTACTCAGTAGTTCCTTGATGTACTTTTCTTAGCGGATCATAGTCCATGTATAAGTATGTTTGATCTGCAGTCCCAAGAAGAAATTGAGCTCTCTCATCATACTCATCTTAAATTCACTTCTCATAAGCTTGGCAAAGTCTTTATACAGAGTGTATAAAGTTGCTCCAAAAATAATATCATCCACATATACTTGAACTATCAGCAATTGTTCCTTATGACTTCAAGAAGAAGGTGTTATCACTTCTCCCTCTCTTGAACCCATTCTCAAGAAGAAACTTGGAGAGCTTTTCATACCAAGCTTTAGGAGCTTACTTTAAGCCATATTGATCCTTGTCAAGTTGCATAACATGATTGGGGTTATCAATATCCTCAAACCTTGGTGGTTGTTTCATATATACCTCTTCCTACAAATACTTATTCAAGAAGGCACTCTTGACATCCATTTGAAATAGCTTGAACTCCATGTAGGGAACAAAGGCAATAAGGATCCTGATTGCTTCTATTCTTGAAATAGGGGCAAAGGTCTCATTATAATCGATGCCTTCCTCTTGATTGTATCCTTGAACTACCAATTTAGCCTTGTTTCTGACAACAGTCCCATGCTCATCCTTTTTGTTCCTGTCGACCATCTTGGTCCCTATGACAGTTCTGTCTGCAGGTTTAGGAACCAGGTGCCACACTTTACTTCTGTGAAACTGATTTAGTTCTTCTTGCATAGCAATCAACCAATCAGCATCCTTCAGTGCTTCTTTGACATTTTTGGGTGCAATGGTGGAAATAAAAGCTAAAAAGGCAGCTTGATTTCTTACATTAGATCTGGTTTGCATTCTAGAGTCCAAAGGTGATGTGAGATTATCCATAGGATAAGATTATCCATACGATGAGAGGACTTGTATTTCCAGTTAGATAGGATTTGTGCTTCAGTTAGATCATTTGATACTTGAATCCGACTGATTGGGGCCAGGTTCCTCACTTACCAGCTCATTAGGGTGCTGAGAGAGTGAGCCTGTATTGTCATGATCAGTAATTGAAGGATTTGGTCCCTTATTAGATTTGGTATCTTCATCTCCATGATTTCAACTGTTTTGATGTTTATAGGTTTCTTCATTTCTCTGATCTCTATTTCCTTCAACATTTAAGGAGTCTCTTTGAATCTGAAGAAGCTCTCTTCAATTCTATATCATCCTTGTACCTTAAATCCTTCATGCTTCCTAATTTATTAAAGATAACATGAACACTTTCTTCTACCATAGAAGGTCCTTTTGTTAAAGATCCAGTATACTTTGCGGGTTGATAAATACCCAACACACTCCCTCATCAATTTTGGAATCAAACTTCCCAAGATCATTTTTGCCATTGTTTAAGACGAAGCACTTACATCTAATAGCCCTCAGTACCCAAGCTTGGGTGTTTTGTTATTTAGCAATTCATAGGGAGCATTCTTCAACATGGACCTGATTAGGCATTTGTTAGTTACATAAAAAGCAGTGTTGACTGCTTCAGCCCAAAATTTTTTAGAAAGGCTAGAATGCATCAGCATTGTTCTAGTAATATCAACTAGTATCTTATTTTTTCTTTCCGCAACTCCATTTTGCTGGGGAGTTCGAGGTGCTGAAAATTTGTGACTGATTCCATGCTTTCCAAAAACTGATCTTTCTTGATATTTTCAAACTCAGTCCCATGATCTGATCTTATCTCAGCAACCTTGGAGTTATACTTGACTTGAATCTTCTTGAGAAGAGTGATGAATGATTCAAAAGTTTCATCCTTGAACCTTAGGAATATTGTCCAAGTGAATCTTGAGAAATCCACAATTATAAGAATATACCTGTTTCCTCCTCTACTTTGGACCTTAACAGGTCCACATAAATCCATGTGCAGCAGTTCTAGAGGTTTAGAAGTTCTGATATGCTTTTTATGTTTGAATGAGGACCTTGTCTTCATTCCTCTGGCACAAGCATCACAAACTTTATCTTCTACAAATTTGACATTGGGAATTTCATGGACCAAGACCCTAGCAACCAGTTTGTTTAGCAATGATGAACTCACATGTCCCAAAATTCAGTAATATTACTTAGAGCACTAAGACATGTAAACTCATCACCTGAAACTGAGCTAAGATCGCCTACATTTATTTTTTTGCACCTCTTTACTCTCAGATTCACTTCACCTGAGCTGAGACTAGTCACAGAGCACCCATCTGACATAAACTTTACTACATTTCTTTGTCACGGATTTGTGACACACTCAAGAGGCTGTATTTTAATCCATTGACAAAATATACATTTTTAATAACATGATTTAGTGATCTTCCAATTTTTCCAACTCTTTCAATATTTTCTTTTTTCCCATTTTCAAAAGACACTCTTCCACCATAAAGTGCCTTGAGTGAGATAACGTCTTCTATTCTGCCAGTCATGTGCTTAGAGCATCCACTATTCAAAAACCAGCATTGGCCGTTTCCTATTCCTCTCACCTGCATTAGCAATCACTTGTTAGAATTGGGAAGCCATTTGAGTCTGAGTTCCCAATATAAAGACAAAGGAGTGATTAAAGACCTTCTGGTCCAAGGAGGCAATCTTGAATAACTGTTTTCTACATAAGCACCTGGTCCCTAGTGCCTTAGACCAAATTTCCTATCAGACTTGTTCTTCTCCCGAAAGCTTTACTCAGCCTTCTTTCTAAACTCACAGTCCCTCTTCAAATGTCCATTTCTACCACAGTGGGTGCACAACAGATTGTCAGATACAAAGACATACTTGCCATGGGGGTTATAAGGGGTGAAGTCCATTTAAGTGATTTATGGAAGTCTTCTTTGACTCGGATCAAGTCCCTTTTCTAGCAGGGAGTTTCTACTTAGGGAGGCTGGAAGAAGTTTTCAGAATTTTCCAACCTCTTCTCAAGATCTAACTGAAAACTATTGGCTTCCTCTTTTCCTTTAGAATGATCTACATAGAAACTCAACATCTTTTCTTTGAGGACATCATTTTCTTTTGACAACATAGTTAATTTTTCTCCTAATTTAGACACAGTAAAAGACATTTTTTTCATTTTCAACACTTTAAGGATTTCACTCTAGAGATCTTTCTCATTAATAAGCTCAACCAAAGAGTCTATCAAGGCACTTGTTAAACCCTTGAGCCTTTTTATAGAATAATTATTAAGATTTTATTTGATATCAAAAAGAGTTACCCCTTCATCATCAAACTTGGCCATGAATGTAAAGAGTGAATCAAAGGCATCATCTGAATCTTCAATCACCATCATTGAAATGTCTTCAGGGAGTGGAGAATCATGAAAGTCACTAGATAAGTCTCCCGGGCTGCTAGGGCTTGTTTCACAACATAGTCAGCAGTGACTTTGTCTGGAACTCGATCCTTCTTCTTGCCTTTATTTGGTACACATTTTCCATATTCCTTGTGTTATGCCTTATGCATTGGGCAATCCCCGATAAAATGGCCAGCTTTTCCACACTTATAACACAAGTTATTTTATGTAGTTGATCTACTAGAGTTCCCTCTTCTTTGAAATCCTCCATTTTTCCTCATAACCTTGAGAAATCTCTTGGTTATGTATGCTACATCTTTATTCTCTTCACATTCTTCACTTTTGGCTACTTCGAGAGCCAAAGTCTTCTTTTTCTTGGGTTCTTTCTTATCCTACTCCTTTTGCTTTTTCATTTCATAGGTTTTCAGGTTTCCTATGAGCTCATCCATCATAAGAGTTTTCAGATCTCATAAGAGTTTTTAGATCCCTTACTTCAGTAATAGCATTGACCTTACTCTCCCATGACTTGGGAAGAATACTAAGCACTTTTCTTACTTGCTTGGTAGGCCTAATGTCCTCACCTAGATTGTGCAGCTCATTCATGATGGATGTAAATTTTGTATACATTTTCTGAATAGTTTCTTTTACCTAGATTGTGCAGCTCATTTATGATGGATGTAAATTTTTTATACATTTACTGAATAGTTTCTTTCTCTTTCATGGTGAAGGTTTCATATTGTGTGGTAAGCATGCCAACCTTCGACTCTTTTTACTTGACTAGCGCCTTCATATGCAGTTTTCAAGCAATGCCAAATCTCTTTAGTAGACTCAAAAGCAGAGATCCTGTAATACTCATTAGGTCTTATACCACACACTAGCAGCTTCTTTGCCTTATAGTTTTTTTCAATCTTCTTACGATCATCTTCGTTAAACTCCTTTCAAGTTTTGGGGACTAGTCTGGTAACCTCCCTTTCTTTCACTTCTCTCATAGGAATATGTGGACCATCCATGATTATATCCATCAGTTCACCGTCTTCCGCCATTATAAAGTCATACATTCTTGTTTTCCACCAACCATAGTATTGGCTATTGAATCTTGAGGGTTTGGTGGTGGACTGACCTTCTTTCAGATTTAATGAAGCAGCCATTTTTTAGCTAGTTCCTCTCTATGTGCTAACCTTTTAGAGAAAGCTGGCTCTAATACCAATTAATAGTGTATATTTTGCGAAAAAATGATTTTTAAGTCGCCACTTAATTTATTTAAAAAGAAATTAAGAAAACCTTTATAAATTGCTTAAATGATTCAAATCGAAAAAATCATTTAAGTTTTGAAATTTTAGGTAAGCGATTCCTATTAACATTTTAGGAAGGTTTTTAAGGCCCCTAAAAAGTCCGGTAACTTGCAGTTATCCGAACTATTTGAAAATTATTCTTTTTACTAAATTCTAAAACAAAAGTTGATATTTTGAAAAAGGAAAGTGAAAACAAACTTGTTTAAAAAATCAATTTGACAACTTAATAGGGAATTTAACTAAGTCTAAACAAATAAAATAGCAAATAAGCACGTAAAGGGAAAGGAAAGAAATGGAGGACTTAGGCTAGGGTTGTGCAAAAATCAAACCGACCGATAAATCGAACCGATAAAAATGTTACTGGGTTATTGGTATTGGGTTATCAGGTTAATGATTTTTTATTGATTTTATAAAAAAATTTATTGGATAAATGATTTGATATCGATTTTAGGTTATTGGGTTATCGGTTAAACCGATAACCCAATAAGAATACACTAAGTTATTGTTTTATCCCTATTTATGTTATGTATATAAATCTCTCTTTATCTATCTATTTATATCTATATAATATATATATATATATACACATACATAAATATAGATATATACATATATATATACATACATATATACATAATACATAATACATATACATATATATATATATATATATGTATATATATTATATAAACTACTAATTCACAATTCAGTATTCACAAAGTTAACCTATTCAGGGCAACAAAGATACAATATAAAATTCAACTATTATCATAATGAAAAGCTTGAAACATTTATAGCTTCCAACAATTAGGATTCAATTTTTTTCCTAACTAACATTTAATTCAAGTTTGAAGATTCTTGTAAACTAAAATGCATTGCCTAGGTTTTGGAGGTAATTAAGATTTCATTTTTTTATGTTAGTTGTTACTATTTCTATTTTATAAGTATTTTCTTATTGGTTAAACCGAAAACCGAACCGTTAAGGACTAAAAACCGATAAACCGAAACCAACAAGAAAATATCTTATTGGTTAGTTATTGGTTTTACATATTTATAAATCGAAAATCGATAAATCGAACCAATAACACGTAAAACCGAACCGAACCGACCGATGCACACCCCTAACTTAGGCTTACAAGCCTAAATCCATCATCCCTGTCCTAATCTAATTGGGATGTTGGCCCACACGCACCTATCCTAATCTAAATGTTGGGCCCTGACCCATAACCAGTCCTAAACTGTCTTTTGGACCTTTTGGCCCATAATCGACTTCACCTGTATTACTTTACAACTTTGGCTTCGAGGCCCAAATGAATAAATAATGAAATAAATAAATAAATAAAAGACAACAATAAATAAATAAATAAAAATGAGACTTTCAAGTCTCTTACCCGCTTCAAAGATGGGATTTTAACCCATTCTTCTTCTTTCGACTCCTTGTATCCATGCACTATGTAACCGGCTTTCAAAGTCTTCTAAAGGGTGGGGCTCAATGGCCCGTTGCGTAATGCAAGGGAAAAGAGTCCAATTGGACTCCCAAGCAAGTTCATGCAAAGAAAAAAATGAATGAATTAACGTATATTATGACTTAGCAGCTAATTTATATTGAAAATTTTATGATTCGATAAAATATACTCACACACAAAAGGAACGGTGATTCATGAAATTGAAGAGAACATATACACCAATCAAAAAAATCCAAATTAATGAAAAAGCCAAGGTAAAAATAGCAATTTCTCATGATTTCGAGCAAATGAAGTTAAACAATATTATTTTAGGGCTACATCAAAATTCGGTAGAGTAAGGACAAGAACTAGACACCTAAAAATATTAGTGAATAAGCTAGGGAGAGGGGTAATTAACATGTGAGAACACAGGCAAACAAAGAACACAGAGATTTGTAACCCAAAAGAATCTCCTATCATAAGAGTTACTACCTTGAACAAACATGCAATGGATTAACTGCAGGTTAGTAAAACTTAAACAAAACCATGGATCCCAATCTCAACAAATAATGTTTATACAACTAATACAATGGGTGAAAGGACTACAATATATTGTGTTGTGAGTCAATACAACCACATAAGCTAATGATACTAAATTACTACAATCAACATCAAATTAGGGCATTAAGATTACAACCGACAAAACTGGCCAAGGAAGAACAATTCGTGGTGACAAAAGGCAGAACTTGAAACATTAAGGCGAAAAGAGTAAGTTATGCTTTTGATCCCATTGAGAAATTAAGTCTGAAATTGAGAGCTAATGAATGATAATAAAGGAGAAACAAAGTAACAGGAATACTCGAATAATCAGGAAAAGAGGGGAAAAAGAAGAAAAGAAATCATTTAAATGCAACAAAGAAAAAACAGAAAACTTTTGAGGTTACAATCAAAATTTATACTAGAACGAACAAGATTAGCATTACGACGCCAAAAGCACGTTAACCTAACAGTTGCAATTTATATCAAAACCAGGAAACTATACAATGTATCCTTCACCCTCTCTTGACACTCCTTGCCAATAGGAACTTGAGGAACATCTTTACATACTTACCACAATTCGAAGACAAGCGTGAGATATGGCAAGGGACGGGCGAGCCACTAACAATGTTAAACTAAGGCAATGAAAAGGAATTAAGACAATAAATAGTTAGCTACATACTAGTGAATCAACCTATAGTATACAGGTATGAAAAGACAATATATTCGTGACTAACCAAAACTAATCTTACAGTGGCTTTGAAGGCAAACTAAACACAAATTTCGAGATTAGAACATTAGTCCTACAATAAATAAGAAGAAAATCATGCATTGAATCTTCCTTAAACAAAGTTAACCCCGAACGATAACCGAATTCCAATGACAAAACAAGTATTGAATCAAAACAGTGACATAACCATATTAACACGAGACAGTAGATTCAAATCACCAAAATCAAAAGAGTGTGGAATCAATAGTGGAGCAAATATTGTAATATGGATATTAATCAAGCAAGACGACGAAAAACCAGTCAGTTCAAACAGATCCTGTGGCCATCAAATGGCGTCTACAACGGACAATTCCCAGCACATAAAAGAGAGAACTAAATTATTAATACTACTACCACGAAAACGAAAACGAGGCAGGATTACGGGAAAGAAAATGAAGCGTCGAGAAGTTTACCTCTTTTGGGGCAACAAAAGAGGACTCGAGTTGTCGTCGGAATCTCCTCGCCACCACCGGAAAAGCTTCTACGACTCCAAAAACTCATCGACTTTTCACGATAAAAATTTTACTAGAAACACGACTTTTTGCTCGAAAGTTTTTCACCTTCAAGACCTCCTTCCCTTTAACTCAAGGACGAGCTATATATATAGGGAAATTTGGGCTCAACTTCTGATTTCCACCTATGCGGGACAAAGTGGAATAGGGATAGTTTAGAAATTTTGAAAAAAAGGATAAAGGGAGAGGGTGATCGTACAATTTTAGTACGGATTTGAAATTCAAATTGGTGGAATATTGATGAGTTGGTGCGATTGTTGTTGGAATCCACGGGTTGAATCGGGTTGAAGTTTGTTGTTGTTCGGGTCGGAGCTGTTGCGGGGCAGCGTTGGGTCGGGTTGCCGCTGATCGAAGCTGGATCGGAGTCGGGTTTTCGGCAAGTTGGATCACCCGCGCTGGGTTTGGGGTCGTCGTTGCCGGGTTATCGGGTCGGAGCTGCTTAAAATTGTTGTGTCGCTGATTATTGAGAGTTGATACGGGTTTGTTTATGCTTATTGTTGTTGCTGTTGTACTTGAGAAGAGTAAATAGAAATGGGCTGGGTCAGTTTAATTGTGGTTGGGCTGTTAAAAGGAGTTGTTGGTGTTATTTAATAAGTATAAATAACATTTGGAAAGTAATTACACTCTCTCACTTTTTTAATTTTTTTACTTTCTCTTTCTATTAATATACATAATATAGCCGACATATACATAGCATTCTGTGTATATGTTGAAATTTTTATAATATATTTAAGAAGTTGAGATTTTTTGTGATATTAAAAATAAGTTGTGTATTTGTGTAATTTTTAAAATTAATAAAGAAGGGGATTTGGGTCGAATCAGTTGGGAATTGTGGTCGTTTGGACTGATCTGGAAACTGGGCTTGGTTGGATTGAGTAATTTTTTGGGGTTATTCAATTAGATTAGGAGATTATTCAAAATAATTTCAATTAAAATTTAGCCAATTTTATTTAAATTTTGACCAAATTAAGAGTTAATCGACCAATTACTTTGCAATTGAGGTCAATTTAATTTCAATTATGATCAAATTTAATAGATTGATTAAATTAAATTGAAATTCGATACAAATTAATTCCTCTTTTAATCCCGCGTTTCAAGATAAGCCTTGATTAAAATCTAATACTTTGTAAAATAAATATTTAAATAACAAAATTATATAATCTCGTGTAATTGAATACGATAATATATAATCGCTACTTAAAATGACAAAATTACCCAGATAAATATTTTGAAAAGCTTTTACTCGGATAAAATAAATGTAATTTTATTTAAAATTAAAAAAATTCAGAATTAAACTTAGTTGTTGAGGGCAAAAATTAGGTGTCAACGATTTACGAGTCCACCGAACACTAGGACCTGGTCCCTAAAAAGTGTAGTGAAAAATAAATGAAGAAGAGATGGTGTAATAATGTGTAGAACACTCAAAGTTTACGTGAAAACTTCCTTACTCAAGGTAAGTAAAATCACGACCTGCCATCAGGATTTCCAAATTTCACTCTTCTTCAAGCCACCAAGGGATTACAAACTCCTATAATCACTAACTCTTGTAATAACTCTATTACAAGACAAGTGTGATAACTCTAACACACTTGCAACTAACTCTAGTCACACATCCTAGGCAACTTTTATCCAAGACTCAACACAAGAGTGAGACGAACAAATACTTGACCAACTTACAAACGACTCGAACAACCAACTCTAGTTGCTTCGACTCGGGCTAAAGACTTGGGCAAGCTACACATGTACTATTCTTTATAATCAGAAGTAGATTTACAATATAAAATCAAAAGAACCAATAATACAACGCACACAAGACTTGAGATGAGCAAGCAATCAAGTCCCTTGTTAAGCTGTGTTCAAGAGTGGTTTTTGCTTTTCAAAGTTCAATCTTGATGTTTGCAAAAACTAGATTTTGTTGTAAGCAGATGATCCTTTTATACGAGACAACAAAACCTACGTGTCTTGTTATTGGTCCAAGTTCAGCCCCTCCACTGCTGCACCACCTTTCAACAGAAAAGTACAACTCCCAACTGTAGTCAAGCAAGTCATTGTCAATGGACAACTTCAGACGAGATCGGATCCCATATATACATAATAACTCGTCCTTCAGACGAGATCGGATCCCATATATACATAATAACTCGGCCATCAGGCCTCCTGTGGAATAGTTTGCATATCATCAATACTTCAAAGGTGTAACAAGCAAATTAAGATACAGTGATAGTATACAGTAAATAACTAATCATCTTTTTTTTTTGGTCAACACCAATCATCACCAGTTAATCAGTGTAAATAAGTTAAATCCGTAAAATATAAAAGCAAATAAACAATCAAAAGAGTCTCAAGGTTAGAAACAGAAAATAATCCAAACAGGTCACATTAGCCATTATCTCCCACGGAAACGTTGGGAACTTTGTATTCCTAATTTTGCATGGTTTTTTTTTTGTCACACCAGTTGGCTGGTCATGAACAGCATACACGTTTTAAGACAATGTACTGAAAATGAATGATCTTAAATGTTACCTCTGCCTCCTTGCACTCGCGTGTCTAGCAGCTGATCGGATCAGTGTGAACGAAATGAGACACACTGATGCAGCATAGATTCTAAGATGTTGCTTCTATTCTTCCACTTACTGTCTTATCAGGCAAAGATATTAAATTCCTGAAATTTTCATTACAACTCAAAATTACAGAATATACAAAGAGAATAACACTTGTATATTTTCTTTGCACGCCCCCTAACCAATATCTATTTACAGCAATATTCCACCATGAGAAAAATCTAAATACTTCCATTGAGGTGCTTCCGCTATGAACTAACTACAAAAATATTTGTTTCTTGATGGCAATGTCCTTGTTACCATGGCACCGTATTGAGTTTATCTCATCTACGACAATATCTTGGCGTAACATCCTCATTTTCCTTTGCCGAACTCTTCTCCTTCACACCTTTCCTCATCTTGAAGTAACTAGTCAAGCCTTTAGGGATTTTAACCACGTTATACCATTTCCAATAGCTTGATATTTCCCATAGAATTTGCGGCAACTAAGGTAGGGGACTGACCACGCCAACACACAGATGAGATGAACTGTGCACTGTCGTCCACTTCATCACCAGAAAGCGGATCTGTGCAGTTAAATTTAAATGACAATGCTGGCATGGGAAAAGTTTTGTGGTAGATGACAACCTGCAGCATGACAGAAAGTACCAATTACACATTAATAATGGAAAAATGAGCAGCTATCAGCATTGATAGTCACCACATATGGCATCAGATGATGGAAGGCATGTTGCTCGGACTCTTCAAAAATGCTGACCGGTGTGTGTTGGATCCTCTAAAAGTAGTGTACTATTGGAGGATTCAAAACTGCCATGGCAACATTTATGGAGAGTCCGACTAACATTCACACCGTGCAAAAGCTTATAAGAAGGGGACTCCAAAAGAAAACTGCATCAATTCAACCATAAACTACAAATACTTCTTTATTTCTTTTACAGTAGGAATTGTGAGTGTTAGATATTTTGCTCTAATTTTCTTACCAAATTTGAGTTTTAATTTTCACCAAAGGAAAGTCAAAAGTGTTGTCGTAATTTCTTTTACTTTTCCTGAAAAGAAGATATAATTCTTTTTCAAATTTGGCTAATCTCTTACTTGGAGGAAAGGTTTTGTGCCTCTATAAATTGAGGACTCTTCTTCTTATTCTACACCACAATAGCATCCACAATGCAGTCGTTTAAGAGTCTTGTTTATGGGGAGATTTTTCTCTTTTAGTTTTTATGATACTTTGATATTAGTTTTTATATGTAGGCCAATTAGTCAATCCATTTAATAATTATGTTTTTTTAGCATGTTTTTTCTTTGTCATCTGAATTATTGCATCTTGGATTTGCAACAAATAGCTTCCGCATGACGCTCTCTCGATTTCAAATCCAACAGTGAGAGGGAATGACAGAAAAGTCACAACCCTTTCAAACCATACTTCCTTTCTCGGTGTTTACATTATCTGAGAGAATTACCAGATTAAAAAGAACAACTTAAGATAGAGTCACAAAAAAGTACTATTCTTCCTGTTGGCAAACTGCTAAATAGTAAAGGTGTTGAAGCTCGATAATACGGAATGGAGCTTTTCACTTGGAGTTAATGGATAGACTAAATAGGAGAAGGAGCAATTGGGATTACAGCATATGCAATCGATGTAGAGTTAATAGATAAAATGGACGTACAAGAAAGAGTGAACAGACCACAGTGGTTCGAAGGAAATTCTTCCAACCATCCACAAGTTTCAAGAACTCTATTTCTTGGCACACTAGCAAATAGATTAACGTTTCAGTAATTTCTTTTACTCGTTTGTCGGAGTCGAAATTTTCGAGTTTGACAGGTCTGTCTTATGGCCTAGCTGTAGAAATGTGGATCAATTCTTTTTAATTGATGAAGTAGTATTGGAGCAGAGGGTCAAGACAGCTGTAGTTCACCATGACGGAGAAGTATCCAATAGCACAATGCTTTAAGCATGAAAGGCAACATTCACTTATTTATCCTGGCATGAGTATGCACTGGCCCTAGCTGAGAGGCTTGGCCTAGAGTATGAAGATCCAATGGCTTAATTGTCGAATTTGGGGCAGATAGGAGATGCTAAGGAGTGTACCATGGTGATTTTGATAGACTGCAAGCCAGGTCATCTGTCTTCCACTTATGCAGTTGGTTGGTTTCTAGCTGGTCTGAAACAAGAGCTCGGCTCAATGAGAGTTTTAAGAGAAGCCTTCGACACGTTAGCTAGACTACACCAGTAGGCCTTCTTTTCTCAGTCTAAGTCCCTTGAAATTATCCCAATACCACCACCCTCAAAAGTCATTTTGGAAAGATCGGTCCAACAAAATCTGTTTTCTAGTACTGACAAAAGCGTACCCAAATGCAAATGGATTTCCACACACACATATCCTTTCTCCCAAGTACTATGAAAATCTATGTTGACAACAGCACTTGTCAAAATAAGCAGATTTTGAGAACTTGGCCAAATAGGCCCCAAGTCTGCATAGATTCTGAGAGATGCTAGATCTTTTGAAACAACTTAGCATTACATGATTCCAACTCTACCTCGATTCATTTATTACATTCAATCATCACAGTCAACCCTGTTGGACAAGATCCTTTCTAATCTTATTCAACAACAACAACAACAACAAACCCAGTGTATTCCCACCTAGTGGGGTCTGGGGGGGTAAGATGTACGCAGTCCATACCTCTACCTCTAAAGAAGTAGAAAGGTTGTTTCCGATAGACCCCCGGCTCAAGTCACGAGATACCACACAAACTCATAGTAAAGCACAGAACTAGATTACATAACATAAATACGGCACCCATAAGTATTACTTTCTAATCTTATTCAATCTTCGTAATCCTTCATATCCCTCTTTAACATTCATATTTATGTGATATATCTATGTGGGTACGGCGATATAGCATCTCAATGTTCTGATGACCATTTTCTATTACTAGATTTTCACTTTGTTACGTATCTTCTAATCCCATATGACTCCTTCCATTTCAATATCTCTGTAAAAATATATTCTAGTTCTTCTGCAGAGCGACTCTTCCTCTGTAAATATTTTTCCCTAAATGCCCTTACCAATCTCTGTTGACCGAACTTCAATGCCTGTATAAATTAGTCAGACATGTAGCCTGCTCTTGCATTAAGGACCACCAATATTCCCATACTTAATTGGCAACTTTTTGGATTATTTATAACTAGCATGGGTTCAGATGAAGGGACTTTCAAAAGCTACAGCTCCAGCTTTTCTCTTAGGGATACAAAAATAGACATGAAATTAGGTGACTACGGTAAGTCAATGACCAACAAAATCAGTTTATAGTTGGCTGCGTTATGTGGATTTAGAGCCATAAAAGTAACTGAAATCCTTGGGTTTCCTCTTGAAGCTCAAGGAGAACATCTTTTTGCAGACTTTCTATGAACCTGCTTGCGCAAAAGATCAATTTATGGTACCAACGGGCACTTGGAGGTAAATAAACGAAGCTATCAGAAGGATACATGCAAGGATGTCATTGTTTGATTAGGACTAGTTATCCCATTGATGTGTACACCTCATTGTATATATGGTCGAGAATCAGGAATTCAATGCTGTACGTGCACAATATAATCCCAAGGCATATCTATAAACGTCTAAATAAAGACTCTAGTATATTGCACAATTGGCACCTTGTGGAACATGCACAAGCCCCAATGTGTCTTCTAGAACTATGCAGACTACACCTAGTGTTGAGGGTGTCAAATTTCATTGCATAGAAGTGAGTATTGACCAGTTTGTATTTTTTTCGCCCAACTGGTACTCATATTCTATTTCAGAATGACTGCTCATATTGTATGCCTTCTAGTAAATCATTTCATATAGTCATTTTGTATTTTAGCATACACTTGCTTTCCGTCCATATTATAAACAGCTATCTGGAACTTTAAACAAAAATTGCAGCTGCATGCATCTGTCTTAGATATGATGCGCAAGGAACCAGTTTAAGTCCAACTATTTTCCCTTTGATACAGATATAAACAAGTATTTTTAGTGCAAGTATTGCTCAATGAACTATTGAAAATGCACTCAGGTATGCAAGCACACATTCAACTTTGTGGTAATAAATGATACCTCATTTGTCTCTGAGCCAGTTGCTATGTAACCATCAGATACAGATAGGCCAACAAAGTTCTGAAACAAAGAAATGCTTGTATCAATAGCAAATCATATTCAAACACAATTACATTATCACGGGAAAAGGAAGATACAAAGTACAAATCAGGAGTAAGTTGTTTGTATGAAGAAACTAGAAGACATGATTTGGTTACTTTTGGTCATGTCTCAAAAAGAAGAAACTGGTGGCAGTGTTGATGATACTAAGCAACTAAATTTTTTTAGATATGGTTGAGGATTACTTTGTAGATGCATAAACTTCCATGTACTCAATATAAGTTACGGACCAATAATCTACCATTCGAATAATTACATTATAGAGTGCAATACGACATAAGAATGCTTAAAGACGTGCCGTATAGGCTAGACTGGAACTTGATTGTCTAGCTATTCCAGATAAGCTTAAGCAAATTTATTAAGTTATCCTACATGTACACATATAGGCAATGAACTTCAAGTAATCCTACATGTACACATATAGGCATTGAACCTCAACCAGACTCATCACACAACCTCTGTAATAGACTACTATTTCTCCTATACTTCTTAGACTCCACATCTCTATCCTCTCCCTAATTATATTATAACCTGCTGGATTACAAAACTGATATTTACATGTGTATGCGTAAACAACTTATAGTTTCTTGCCATCACTATAAACTGATGTGATCACATCGCTTTTAAACCTGTTCCAGTGTTTATGCTTGAGTCCTGTGAGCATCTCTTCGATTCCTAGGTTCTGCAAACTCATTCCCAGCCACCTCTGCATTGCATCCCACAACATGCAGGGAACAAGTGATCTGTATCCTCCACTGCATCAGTAGTGCATAAGCAGCAAGTTGTATTCCCATCTCCCGGGCGTATTTTCAACACTCTCTTTTGTCAACAACCTCCTATGGTTTGGTAGAGCAACCCTATTCCACACTAATTAAGCAACCTCCACCCTTGGGGTCTCTCCTATTAGCTTCATATAGCTCAAGGAAATAGAGTGTTTCCCATTACTGGATAAGCAGTAGTGGCCATCCTCATACCAGCTGATCATTTTACTCTTCAGCTTATTCAGTGCTTTCCAATACCAGCTACAATCTGCAGCAGGGTTGTCGGTCCAGAATTCTTCACCTTCTCCATTCATATACACCCCATTCACCCTCTTCACCCATAAAACACTCTTCTTTTCCATAAGCATCCAAATATGTTTGCCCACAGCAGCCATATTCCAGTAATTGCATCCTTTGATATTGAAACCACCTTGATGTTTTGGTTTACATAGGATATCTCATGCTACCAGGTTCATTTTCTTCTTCTCTGTACTACCAATAAGAACTCCCTACATTTCTTATCCACCTCCTTGAGCACACAGGTAGGCAGCAAAAATACAGCACCCCAAAAGTTATGCAGAGAGAAGATTACTGTGTTAATAATCTGTAACCTCCCTGAGTATATGATAAATCACTATTTGATACTGATCTTATTTCACAGTAACCTTCATGCATAGTTTGTGATGGTCCATTTTTGTCCATTTCTTGGATGAAAGTGGAAGCCCCAAGTACTGCACTGGAAAACTCCCCAATGCAAAACCTGTAAGCTCCAACAACTTCTGTCTTTGATCTTCTGTTACTCCTACCACATACAAACTAGAATTCTCCTTGTTAGTTGACAATCCAGTCACTCTTGACAAGTGATATAATGCCTCTTCACTCTCTTTACAGATAACTCATACCCTTTACAAAATATCATCAAATCAATTTCAAAGATGAGATGATTCAAACCTTGTGCCTTACACATTGGATGGAACCTAAAATCTGGTAGCCTGCCCATCTTTGCCATAATTCTTGATAAGTATTCAATAACTAGCACAAACAAACGAAGGGATATAGGATCTCCTTGCCTTAACCCCCTTTTTCCTTCGAAATAACCATGACAATCCCCATTCACTCTAATAGAGAATTTGGTAGTGGTAACACAAGGCAGAACTAGATCACAAAACTTAGGTGGAAATCCCAGACCCGATAGTAGATCTCTTATAAAAGTCCATTGCACCATGTCATAGGCCCTTTTTAAGTCAATCTTCATCATGCACCTAGGTGAAGTTTTCCTCCCATAATGTCTCATGAAATCATAACATATGAGAACATTATGCACCAAAGATCTACCCTTAATAAAGGCTGCCTGAGTCTCACTTACCAGGTAACGCAGAACTTGTTTCAATATTACACTTAATAGCTTTGAGATACATTTATACACCACATTACAGCATGAGATGGGCCTAAATTGTCTGGCCTGCTCTGGTGTCTGCACCTTGGGAATCAAAGTGATCACAGTAGCATTTACTTACCCCAGTAGCTTCCCATTATTCAGATACTCCAATACAGCATTAGTGATGTCTTCACCTACAATGTCCCAGGCATTCCTAAAGAAACCACTACTGTATCCATCAGGTCCAAGATTCTTTGTAGTTTTTATACTAAACATAGCCTTCTTCACCTCATTCCTGATATAAGGTGTTAATATCTGTATTTTTTATTCGGCTGATAGTATTGGTTATTCTGTAAGAAGACCCTTGAAGCTTTCCTCCTGCCATCCCCAAAAGTTAGTGTATTACTGCACAAAAATCTATGCAATCTTAGTTTGATCTGTCTGTTTCTACATTTGATCATCCTTTAGCTCAGTTACCATCTGATGTAGCTTCTTTTGCTTCAAGATTGAATAGAAATATCTTGTATTGTCATTTCCCAGCTTGAGTCAAGTAGCTTTGCTTCTTTGAACCAATAACATTTCAGCCAGGTAACTTTCACTTTTAAACTCTATTGCAGCTAATTTCTCCTCTTCTTGCAGCACGCTATTCAAAGGATCAAGTTGCAAAGCATTTGGTGTAGCCTGTAATGTCCTCCTTAGTTCGTTAACTTTATCTCTCTGATTCCCAAATATTGAGTATGAAGCACCCTTAAAGCTTTCTCAAGATTCTTCCGTTTCCTGGTCACTTGATACATTAAGCAGCCATATACTTCCTTCTGCCACTCCATTCTTACTATTTCCATAAACTGAGGTTGTGTGCTCCACATGTTGCAGTATTTAAAAACACTTCTATGCCTGGTAATTGTTCCAACCAACTGAACCTGTAATGGACTATGATAACTCACTCCCTCATGAAGAAAATGAGTACTGCAATCTGGCATCTCATCCATCCATTCCCCATTTACAAATGACCAGTCCATCTTTGAGAATATTCTGCTAGTCTCCCCTGTATCATTCCATGTATACACACTTCCTCTTCTCTCCATTTCTGCAAGTTCACAGGTATCCACACATTCCTGGAAGTCAGCCACTTCAGGCAGGGTAATAGGTGCTCCTACTACTCTATCATCACTGTGTAATACTGAGTTGAAGTCTCCAAGCACAAGCCAAGGCCTATTCATACCAGTTTTGACATGATAAAGATACTCCCACAGTTCTTTCCTCTCCCCCCTTCCATTATAAGCATACACAAAAGTAACATAATAAGACTGTTGTAAGAAGATCTGCTCCACCAAGCATGTTACTGCTTGAGCTTTTTCACTACACACACTAACTCTACACATATCATCCCGCTATATCACTCATGTCCTCCCATTATAATGAGCACTACGGTTAATATGATGTTTCCACCCTTCGAACATTGTATTTGCTATATTTTCTATATTATTACATTTATTTTTTGTCTCCGAAAGACCAGCCAAATTACTTCTGCTTTGAGGGACCATTTGTTAACCGTGAGTCGCAGAATCAAGCCCTGTGCTCTTTCCATTCCCCTCCACTATTTCATCACCTTCATTTCCCCATCACTCGCTACATCCAATGTACTAAATGCCTCTTTTTTGTCTTACTCATTATGGTTTAGTCCCTTTTGCTGCTCCCGCCCTACTTTCTTTTGTGAGCCTCTCTCCTCTCCAATTCTTTAACGCACAATGAAAGCTATTCAAATCTCCGTTCTAATTCATCTATTTAAAAGTCTTCGGTAACAGTGGAACAGGGAAATCCTTATATGTAGGCTTGTTTCCATTGGGACCACAGACAGATTCTACCAAGGGTTTTATACGTGTCAAGTTAGTAGTCAACAACCCAATTCTGCTCATGGTTCTTAGGATCTAAACTGCCCTGCGATCAAAAGGCGGATAGGGGTATGTTTGGGAAAGGAATGATTGAGACTTATTTGGTGCTAGGCAGTGTAAAGCCCCGAAACTTCTAAACAATTATTTGGGCCAAGTGGTCCTAATTGCATGATTCAGGTAGTCCTAACTCCTGAGGTTTGTAGGGAGTAGGACACTGAACCACCCTTTGTCTAAGGTGGCTACGCCCATGGTAGGGACCCACATGAAGGTAAGTGAAGTGCTTGGGACATGATAATGTGCATGGTATAATTTGGAAGATGAAGAACGGATAAAATAACAAGAAAGCTGAACAAGTGAGAAGCCTACAGAGGCCTCTCACGATACCTTCGCGACACAAACTTATCACAATAAAGTTGGGAGAAGTCAGGAAACATGCATCACAGTCGGGCCAACTGCGACAAGATCACAAGGTCGTCATTTGGCCAGGCGATGGCCTTGCATAGTGAGTCTATTGCGAGTGCCTGATGGTGTAAATACTGGGTAGATCCAAAAAGAGAAGGGTAAAGTAAATATTTTTTTTGATAAGGTAAATAATTTTATTCACATGTGGGGGAACCCCGTATACATATACCCTAATAAGAGAACCTGCCCCAAAATAAGGTTCTCAAAAGAAGAGGTCCAATCATCTATATAAATAGGAACCTCGCAAGCACACCAAAAGTAAACTACATACAAAACACTAATCTTTAATTTTACGAAATCAAACTCCACCCCTTCAAAAGCCTTCCTATTGTGCTTTTTCCAAATAACCCACATGATTGCTAAGGGGGCAACGCTCCATGCTCTCGGGCTTCCCTCGCCCCTCTTATGAGTCCAACTCTGCAAAGCCTCCTTCACTGTACCCAGCATGACCTATTATATCCTAAACAAGTTTAAGACCTCCCTCCATAACCGTCTTGCAGCTTACAATGCAAAAGAAGATGTACACTTTCACCATTACCTTTACACATGAAGCACCAACTGACATGGGTGATTTTCTTCTTTCTTAGATTCTCCGTTGTTAATATCGCACTCCTTGCCGCCAACCATACAAAGAGATAAACCTTCCTTGGTGCTCTAGGGATAATGGAAACATGAGGGAAGGTACCTTCCTCTCTCACTAACAACCTCTTATAAAAAGAGCTAAGAGTGAAAAAGTCGTCACCCACTCTCCTGCCACCTCCATGCATCCAACAAGTTGTTTAATGTGTCTAGCCCATAAAAAAGCTCTAATAAATTGTGAAATTCTTCTATCTCCCAATCATGAAGGTTCCTTCTAAAACTTAAATCCCAGTGAGTAACACCCTCATGAGACTTACAAATTTGTTGGACTGTCATCTCTCCCTGGCAAGAAATGCAGTATAAACTAGGAAATGTTTCCTTCAACTCGGTCTCCCTACACCACTTATGTGCCCAAAAACTAATCCTACTACCATCCCCAACTTTAAAAGAGATATGTCGACAGAATCCTTCCCACCCCTTCACAAACCACACCCAAACAGAGTTACCATGTTTCTATTCCTCCATCCACCATCCATTATACCATATTTAACTGCTATCACCCCCTCCCCACCCCCCCCCCCCCAAAAAAAAAGCATTTTCCTCCATCCCGAATCGGCAGATCCACTTCCATAACAAAGCTTTGTTATACACCTTAGAAGGGTAAAATATATTAGATAATGAGCAATATGTTAGGTGGATAACTGAAATAGAATGAAAGTGTTTATAAGCTAAATATGAAGCTCAGGAGGAAGAGGAATTGGAAAATCATGCAGCAAAGCTGTAGATCCTGAAGTCTAGTTTACACCGCTTCAAACCGTTTGTCGGGGTAATGTATAAAAAGTTGATGACATTTTCACTGAAGGGTGGCAGCACAATCTGCCCCATGGTGAGAAGAAGGATTTCTGGGGCTCGTGACTTGATCAGGAACCAAGTGTTATTGAAGCCCTCTCATCTATATAAGTTCCGGAACCGGGATTTTGAATTAAAAACCAAGAACAAAGGAGCTAGTGCTGGGTTTTTTGTATGATTTTCACCCTAAGGATACTTGCAAGCATCAAGGTGAGTTAGATAGGCATTGTTTATGTTATTTAGTGTTCAACGGCATTAATTTTAACTCCCAAAACATGTGATTTTGTCTAGAAATTTCTATCTCCCAAGAATTCTTCAAAAATGAGATCTTCAAGATCTGTCTGCGAGAAGTAATCCCACAGCTCAAGCTTTGACTACGAAGTTTAAATAAGCTTGCTAAGTATAGTTGTGGATATAAATTGTGCTTTAAAAAAGTGTTGAAATAACTTTCTAAAGGAAAGAGCTCAGGCAAGAAGATAATGAATAGTAATTTGGTATTGAAGTATGAGTTGGAAAACAACTCTAATGACTCCAATGACTTGTAAATTCCATGAATTGAATTTATGTGTATGATTTATGGAATCAATAAGGGAGATGGAATTTGGATGATGCGTAGCTAGTGTATGAACCCTACATGGTCCATGTTAAATTGCTGTACCTAGAATTGATGGAAATAGAATCATGTTTATGTAGATTGATTGTAATGGCACGCGTGGATGTCGTTTAGTTAATTGGATTGTAAAAGCTGAAGGTAAGTGATGTGTACCTTCCTTGAGGCTATTTTCTCAAATGACATGATTTCAAATGTATATGAATCCAGTTTAGAATGTGAATGTGAATTCAGAGGGTGAGCAAGCGATCATTCTCCATGTTTTTCATGAAAACTATATTTTGTGCCATCTTGAGAATTATATGTTATGTTTCATGAAATATATGCTAGCTACAGTACAAACCCAAACCTACCTATTGGTCTTATACAAGAAAATTATGAGTCCATGGTTGGGAAATTGGCAAATTCATTTGCACTCAATCTTGATTTCAAAAATCAAGTGAATAGAATTCACAAAACATAGGGAACTAGCAGAAGATATCACATTTTTTGGATATCAGGGGTGTCACCTATCTTTTATCCTTTGTTTTAAGAAGAAGAAAGAAAACTTAAGAGAAAATTGAACTCCCGAAGGATAAAAATCAGATAAGATTTTAGAATAATGGATTTCACTTCACTGTATAAGCAACTTGGATCTCTCTCTAACTTCTATCACTGAGAATCAAGATGTTCATTCAGGTGATAGGATCAAAGTATGATACCTTTACATTCATATGTCCAGTATATGGAGGAGAATCGAGAATACGAGATGTGCACGTAGACAGATCCCACAGCTTTATTGTATTATCCGTAGATGCAGACACAAGAGTTGTTGGATCTATGAACTTGACGTAGCTCACTGTCTTGTTGTGCCCTATTAATGTGCATAGAGGCAACTTTGAGTTTCGTAAGTCATAGTAATATATCTTATGATCAGCTGAACCAAAAGCAAGGGCCCGTCCAGAATCAACAGGGAACTGAACACAGCAGACATTGGCTTTTGTTTTTATGGTTCCAATGCTTACTCCCTGTGGCAAACCAGGTAAGACAAACCAACTTATTACACATCCACATTCAATCAACAGAGCAACGATAATTAGATGACTGTAGTACATTTAGTTTTAAAGCTGACATCCACCAAGTGCAAAAGTAGAATTGCCTGATTGATACTCCAAAGCTTAACAGAGCCATCGTCGCTCCCGCTTGCCAACATGGTTGGATCTGCTACTGAAAAGTCAACAGACCAGACGCGTTTCTCATGCTCTCTCATCTCCATAAAAAGCTGACTTCTTGTGACATCCCATACCTGTATTATATTTCTAAGTAAACTTCTTTCCGATTCTGCTAAATAAACAAAGATTTAATGATATGAATTTGACGTACCTGCACCACACCTTCAAAGTTACTTGAGGCAAGCTGGCTTTTGATATAGCCATTCCAACATATACTGCTCAACTTTGATCTATTAGCCATTTCAACGACTGGATAGTGTATATCACGATCCGCATTTAGAATTGAGTTATATTCAAAAACTTTGATCTTCTTATTTACACCAGCAGTTGCAAAAAATTCACCATCACGATCAAAGCTGAGAGAACATACGAGATTGGAAGAGTTTAAAAGATCCCCTTGCTTTAAATCTGCTTTCACTTCTAACTTGCTAAAAGAGAAGTACTTGCATAGACCCTCCAAGTATGAATTGATCCATACCCTCTGTCTATCGCCATTGAACCCTCCCTTTGATGATAAATTACTCAAAGAACTCCTTTCAGTAGCTGTAGCGGAACTTCTACATTCCGGACTTGTTCGACAGTTTCTACTAGATTTGTCCCTTCTAATAACCCTGCGTCTAGTCATGAAATAAGCTGCCTCCAATTTTCTGAAGTTCTTCATCAACCGGGAACTTTTTGCTGAAATGCTGCCTTTATATTCAATATGCCTTTCGGATTTCTTGATTTCATCTGGATGGCCGTCAGATTCCTCACCTGTGCTGGGCCTAGACCTCTTTCTAGATCCAGGGCTCCCTGAATCATGATCTTCAGTACTATTTGTCCTCCCAGAATTCAAATTCTTAGCTGGTTCTAAGCTTGAGCCTCCTTTTATCTTAAGGGGCGTCTGCATCTTAGCCTCTTCTGCTGGTTCTAAGCTTGAGCCTCCTTTTAACTTAAGGGTTGTGTGCATCTTTGTGGCCTCTTCTATATCAGACGATACAAAAGAAACGATTTCGTTCAAATTTTCCATAGCCTCCTGCTTTTTCTGTTGGATTAGCAAAAGGAATTCCAGCAATAATTCCTGCTCATCTATTTTTTCTCTAAGCTCTATTGCTGCTTCGCGTTCTTCTAAGTCATGTCTTGGAGTTTTAAGGAATTCGCTTTCTAGCAACTCACTGTCATCAATTTAAAGGAATGAATGAGGAGAGAGTGGCAAATTGTCAAGGATATTGATGTTAAAACCACAACGGATTAAGATATCAATTGCATAATACTCATTTTAATGAAAACCCGCTGAAAGAAGTAGAGATAGTAGAGAGTTCAGGAAAAAAGTAAGATGTCTGAAATGCATTTCACGATTAGATAAAAGGGACTCTTTCAATCAGATAGTACTCATTAGAAGATAACTTTTATGTCATTATTACCTATTTCATTTTACCATCAATAATAGATTTCTTTTCCTTACCCTACTTTCTACTACAGATGAAACAAAGGATGTCTTCTTAAAATTTAATAAGGTTCAGAGAAGGAAATTATCAAGGAAATCAGCAATGATTTTGCAAATCGTATTGAGACAAAGCCTTTAGAACAGATTGCAAGATGCTAAAGATGCAACCATGGAACTGCAGAAACAAGCCACAGAGGGCGATAGATTAGTGAGCTAATTGTGCATGAAACTAGTACTTTCATATCTCCATATATAGACACTCTCCACTCGGTGGGTGTAATTAGTTTATTCTCACAATGTAAATGTTCTTATTCCCAAGACACTAACCTAGATCCATTGTATTGATCAATTCTTAATTAAGAAAAACGGATTCTGTTCTTGCAAGACATGCAATATTCTTTTATAGTTTAAGCAAAAAAGAAAAGTTTGGATTGCTGCATTTGCCTTTATTCCGGCAGCTAGAATCTTCAATCCTGCAAAAGCAAAAACCCATGATTCTTCCCTTTGAGTGTTCTGCTTCTGCCACAAAGGAAAATAGATACTCTAACATTAACCGTAGAACAATATTTTTACATTTAAACTTTAATAGGTTACGACAACAACAACATAAGGTCTGGAGAGGATAGAGTGTACGCAGTCCGTGCCTCTACCTCGGAGGTGGGGTAGAGGTTGTTTCCGATAGACCCCAGGCTCAAGACAACAACAGTCTAGAAAAGGGCATAATAGAAGTACAAGAAACAATAGGTAGTACTAAAACATTTCGGAAATCAAGAATTACAGCACCACACTCAAGCAGGATGTTATATATCAATAAATAATACTCCTAGAAGACTTCAACCAAACTGATCAGATTGCAAACAACTCAAAAATGACATGCCTTAAGGAAAACTTTCTTTGGCAAAAAAGAATAAACCAAGTGGACACGAAAAATAGAATGCTCACCCCACTTTTGGCCGACTACTTGGTTCTGGGTGTAGTAACCATAAGCAAAATGAAGCTTCCTTAGGCCATTTCAACAACAACTGTGGTGGTAGAACACGATGTCTTAGACATGACATATTTGCAATTTTCTCATCTGATGAGTTGAAGGTGCAAAATAGCTGCACACAGATTATAAGCATCGTCATTAAGATAACAGATCATATCATGGGACACAGTGAAATTTAACAAAGCACACAACTCAATGCCACAAAGTTGCTAATTGCTACTAACCTCAAAGAGAAGCACTCCAAGTCGATAAACGTCCGAAGCACAAGTGCCTTGAGCACCATTAATCTCTTCTGGACTAGTATACCAATTAATTTCCAGGTGCAATATCTGTTTCATTGGAAAAGGATGCTTGTTGTTTTCTTCCACTTGTCTATTCTTAGTATCTTCCAAAGTCTGCACCATATGACCTGAAGTTGACTGCAAACAACTAGTTTCAGATGCTATGGTAGAGTCCTTCCCCCGAATCATCTCAAGTTGCAAAGGTGAAGATGAACTGTTTGGTTCATCTTCGCATGAATCCGAACCCGAATCAGAGCAGGAAGCAGATTCAATAAACGCAACACGGTTAAACGAAGACATAACAAAACATGATGGTCTTACATTATGAACAGCTATCCCTTGAATATGTACCAGTTTTACAATCTCTACAATTTGATTAAATATATGCAAACATTCAAGTGCATCAACAGTTCTCTCTGGATTATCCAACCAATGCCTCAAACTAACATCTTTACGATCGATCCCTGGACCCCCTTGATCTTTAAAACAATTTACATCAGATGACTCAATTCTCTCCCAACTCTTTGAAACAAAACCAAAATCATCCTGAGAAGCATCACTAGATGACCTTATAGTGCTTGCAGCACGAAATCTTGAATTCCAATCCACAACACCTGAAGAATTGAAACCCCTTGAACTCTCAGACCTCTCCCTGCCAGACTGAGATGAACCCTCCATTGTCATAAACATAAAATTGAACATAAGACAATGCACATAGCCACACAATCAAGAAACTCAGAAATCCTCACTTCCAACATAGCCATGTTGGCTCAAGAACTCATTTTTACTACACAAAAAAAGTCAAAACCAACACTTCACACAACAGTGTATCACTTATCTGTCCTTCAAGACAATAACCTATGTTCTAACAAAGAAACATAAGATATCTAAACAAGATTGCCATGTTAAATCAACAACTCATTTTTACTTCACAAAAATGTAAAAAAACATCACCTCACACAACACTGTTAGTATCACTTATCTGTCCTTCAAGACAACAACCAAGTTTTCAACAAAGAAACATAAGATATCTGAGCAAAAGACTTAACAGCACCGCACAGGAGTTAAAGCTGAGCTTGAATATCAACTTAGAGAAAAATAAAAAAAACAAGAACCACACAACAGATTCTGCAGTTTAAGAAAAAATACAAAAACAATAGTAATAATATTTTATTGTAAAACAATTACAACCTCTCAAAATTGCTGAAAATCAAATCTTTTCCTCTTTAAACAGGATGTGTGAACAGGAAAAAGTTTTTCCATATATAGGGAAAAAAGAAAAGAAGAAAATAAAAGGAGGTTTTAAACAATTCTTTTAAAAAGAGTGTCTGGAAACAAAATACCTAGGTAATTTATTCTTATCTATCTTAATTATGGTAAATTTATCTGTTGTTGGTATGATACATATTTTATAGACTTTGTTGATGCACCCACAAGTCGTCCAAACACATGATTATCAAAAAATAAAAAAAAAAAAAAAGGTGTTACTACTCTCAGCCAAAATTAAGGCCCATGAAGTAATATTAATTTTTTAGAGTTAAAATTAAAGTTGGAACTAGTATTGTATTTGGTGATTAATATAAATTGAAGTTATTTTTAAAATTTTATAAGATAAATAGAAGTGAGAAAAATAAAAATAAATAAAACACTTTTTTAAAAATTATTTTTATGAAATAATTTTTATAGTCAAATACGATTATTATTTTTTATTAAAATAAAAAAAATTATTGAAAAGTAAAAAAATTGATGGCTAATGTCTATTGATTCGCTGATTCGAATACTATGAATATAAAAAAAAATATAGTATTATTGTAACATTAATTGAATGATGTCAATAGATTTTTCTATTGCTAAAAGGGTCCACCCATTATCTACAACTCACTGATTTTAGCTTCTATTACATCTCAAGTACGTGGCACATTTATATCCTCAAAGTCATCAGAGTAAGCAGAGATGCCAAAATACTCCTACACAGTAGTTCTTTTGTATATTTTTATTGTTCGTATTTGTTAGTATTATATATTTATCAAACTATTAAATATAAATATTATTACTATTATTTATTTTTTAAGACATGTATCAAATTAAAATTTAAAGAAAAATAGTAATGTCGCTTCTCATCTCTCTGTGGACCAAATTCCAAAAACAAATAAATAATTCTCAGAAAAAACGTCAACATATTAGTGATGTGAACAAGGACCATTGATTTTCCAAGATGACAAAGTACTCATTTATTATCTTGTTGTTTGTATCTTCTTTTTTATTAAATATTAAATAAACAAATAAATTCTTGTAGTCATAATGCAGCGTATCAAGTACCTTTAAGTAAACGTGCAGGTGCCATGTAAAAGTATGACGCACACAGGGTGTGTTGGTTTTCTATTATTTTTCATGTTTGGTATGTTTGGTTGGTGAGTGAAAAATATTTTATAAAGTTTGATTAGTGAGTAGAAAATATTTTTTAGAAAAATATATTCTAGTATTTGATTGGTGAGTGAAAAAATATTTTTTAGAAAATACTACTAACTGTTAACTAGTAGTATATCAATGTCTCTATCAACTCAACAATTTATAATAACTAATTTAAGCATAACAAATAATATCAATATCGAATATTATAATATTACAATCACTAGATTTAAGCAACTATTAATTAGCAAATATAGGAGACACTTTTTAACATTTTGTCAGGACAATCTCAAGATACTATAATCAATAGAAATATAACGGAACGATAAGCTTATTCAACCTTGTAAAATAAGTTACGTTGATGACAAAGTGAAATTTGCAATTAGCAAAAGTAGCATAGGTAAGTCTTCCTCTATGCATATGAAAATAACAATACATTTAACGAACATTGGAAATAAGAAAAATTGGGGCTTCACTATTTTTTATTTCAAGCAATGAAAAATTGAAGCAAAACACAGTGAAAAATATTTTCGAGTAATGTAAATTTTTTAGAAATGTGAATATGAGTGTCCTTGAGGTGGGAAAAAAGGGAGAGGGTGCGGGCATAAATCATATTTGTCATTTTTCAGAAAATGACTTCCCTTGGTTCATGAGGAAAGTCATTTTTTCTCAAATAGAGGAAAATAAGTTATCTTGGAAAATATTTTCGCAATATTTTACTGCAACCAAACAAAAAAAAATAAGAAAATATTGTCCATCATACCAAACACACCCACAGTGATATTATATGTATTTAAAAAACATTTTATTAATTATTTTACTTGTGAATTTACTTTTTGGTTCTTTTTATTTTACTTTTCGCTTTTTGAGAGTTGAATAGCATGAATCTTCACTAAATTTATTTCTTTACTTTGAAAACTTGGCTAAATATATTTTTTTGTCATACTTTGTGGTTAAACTTACTCTCAATGTCATATTTTGGGATTAAACTTATCATCATTGTTAAGAAACTCTTTAAGAAAAATTTTCACATGTGCCCTTTATTTAACAGAAAAGACCAAACCAACATTAAATGTCTCATTTTTTAAAAATATAACACACTCTAATTTAACTTTCCACATCCGACCCGACTCAAAAAAAACACAAACAAACATACCCCTCTCTTAGTTTTGTTGGTCTAATTTTTCCAACAAGAAAATATACTTCATATTCAGCGTGCAGCGCTAGTAGATTGTTTACAAATGAACAAAAAGTAAAATAACATTGAATAACGCAAAAGAATGGAAATAGAGAAATTGCTTAGTACATACTCTGCTTCTGTTCCAGTTATACTCAAATTTTAAAATTTGGTATGCATAGATTCTAGAACTAATAGTATAACGAACTATTTTTTGATGAAATATATGAAATTTGTGAGTTTGTGTGATTCGACTATTTTACCCTTCTCCGTAGTTGCATGATGGTATTTCTGGGGTGATTGGCAAAAATTTTGATGCATTTTGATACCATTTATGTGATATTATGGTTTTTTATGGCTTCGAAAGCCTTATTTTGAACTTATGTGGATATCTCTTGATCCATGTGATGGATGGCTGAACGAACTGCGTCAGCAGCTCCAGAATATCGATTTTAGGCTAGGTGGACCTTTGGTTCGAGTCCCGATGCACCCGAGCTCATTTCAACCTATTGATCGAAAAGTTGGAAAATTAGAAATATGGGTGTGAAACCCACTTTTGATCGAAACGACCTCGGATGGAAAATCTAATCTTATTAGCTGATTCAGAACTTCGATTTTAGGGGGGTTACATGTTTCGTATGATTTTACAGCTTTTAGGTCTCATTTCGACACTCGGTTTGAAAAATTATGATTTTGGATTTCGGGGGTCAAATTTGTAAAAATGATATTTTTTTTGAGAATTTGATATCGTCATTGAGTTCGGAGCGTTGAATTCAGTGTGGTTATATAGTTCGTTTGCGTATATTGGATTCCGAACGAATCTAGGACACCACGTCGAAGTCCGTTTGTACCTAAAAAAATTTGTACAACAGATTTTTTACAATATATAACAGATTTTTTTACCCTTTTTAGCCCATTTTGTCAATTCTTTTGCCTTGCCTCGTGAGAGTTAAATCTAAAATAATGTGGGAGCTTAAAGTGAAGATTATTGGAGCTTGGAAAGCTAGATTAATATCTGTTTCTTGATTTTATTATGGATTTAAGGTAAGAAATCACTTATTTTCACTTAAATAATATTTTAATCTTATAATTACTACTTTCTTATTAATTTAACCTTCAAAATAACTATGACTCTTGATTTTAACCCGGATTTCAAAGATTTTACTCGGTAAAGCTTAAAAATGATTTTTCTTCGATTTGAACCTGTTTTTGACTTGTATTTTCAGATGTAGGTTCCTAAAAATATGGGAAACACATTTTTAAAGTAAAATTATGATTTAGCCCTTCTTTTTTCGAAAATTTATTTCAGGGGCCCGTTTTCACCCCGAATCAAAAGTAGTTAATAAGTGTGTCGTTGGTTTCATTTTGACGCATAGATTCCATATTTGATATTTTTAGTGAAGTTTAGGACTATTCATGGAAAGTAACATCGTGGGCTCGAAGTATTGCGGATCAGTATCGACATTCGAGGTAGGTTATGGCTTAACTCTTTCAGATTGGGTTGGGTAGTAAATGATGGTACAAAATACATATTAAGGGTGGGAACTAATCATAAAAAAAATGATTGTGTATGTTTTGTGCCCATGTGAGGGTCTATATGTGATATAATTATTGAAATTGAGATATTACATGGATGTGTGACCGCTTGGGGTCCTATGTGATTTTTGATAACTTTCAATACATGTGAATAATTATATTTTGTTGTTAAAATGCTTAATGTGGTATCATTGGTGCATTGTGATTATATTCATATTTTATTAGCATATGAGACATGTGAAAATTCATGAATGAAACAAAAATAATGAGTGGATATTGGCTCACGTGGTTGTGAAAATGTATCATTGTGGTTGATTGTGGAAATATATCATATGGTTGGTTGTGGAAATACTCATTGTGATTGGTTGTGAGCATTACACCTCATATCATACTCATTCATGAAATATCGGTACCACCATGGCAACATCTGAGTAACACTGGCAACACATCCCCGAGGAAAGTGTTGGGGAGAAGATATTGTAACACCTTATAACACCCTTTCCGTGGGATATGCCGGAAAGGAGATATGAGATATGTGGATTATATAGGGGTTTGACAAACCCGTCATGGGTCCTGCGTTGGGAGGCTTGCCTCCATAGGTGTATACGGGAATTGCGCGATGATCTCGTGCATTATCATCATCATAATTATCATCATATACATTGTACTTACTTTAGTGTGTTTATATTGTGTTGTATTGCTATATTGACTAGCCATCTATGTAATTGTCTTATCTTCTTTTGCTTGTACTTGATGATCTTGTATATGCATGTCCCTTCTTGTTCTGCTTATATGTGATATAAGGCATATTTGTGTTCTATATTGGTGTGATATTGCAATATATGTGATATATTAGTACTGTTAGTGCAAGCGGTGTGGGCTACCATTGTGGGACATTTTCTGATTATAGGTGACATGACCTTAGTGTGTATTTTGTATGCTTAGTTTTCTACTTTGATCGGTTGGCCTATGATACCTATTGAGTATAAGTGGACCGTACTCACTCTTACTTCACCCTTTCGGTGCAGCTTCAGGTTTGGTTGTGCCTCAGAATGGTTGATTTCGGGTGCCTTTAGATTACTCAAGGAAGCGGTTGGATATTCATACGTCCAGAGTTCACCTCTATCTTTTTGTGTTAGTTATGTCTTTATTAGTATTTAGAGACAAATATTATTCCTTTGTGGTTATTTTTATGATGTATTTGACTCCTAGATTGTATTAATAGTTCTTACACTTTTGACACCTGGTTTTGGGCATGATTGGTATTTTGGTTAAGTTCTTTTCGCATTGTTATGATTAAGTGTATGGTTCGACTTCGTTCTAAAAGACTTACCTGGGTTATTTCTGTCTTTTCCTCTTGTATCAATTTGACTGATAGGCTTATTTGTCAAGGTATGCTGTAACAAGTGTCATCATGACCCTCATTTTTTGGTCGTGACAAATTGGTAATAGGGCAGCAGGTTAATTGGTCTCAACGGTGTAAGAATTGAATGTCTAATAGAGTCTCACGGATCAGTACGTAAACATCCCTATCTATCTTCGAGAGGCTATACGACGTTTTTAAGAAACTTTCCTTATCTTATTCTTTATCGTACAAAGTTCTTTCTACCTTGTGTTTTGAGTTGTGTTTCACTCTTTTTTTGCGGATGGTGTGGCTTATACTATATATCATTTAAGAAATACTATGAGAGATTAGTGGAGATCGTTTGTCAGTTGTAGGCCTGTTGGTGCTTCTGAGTTTTCATGGGATTAGTTTATTGATGCCTTTCTTGAGAGATTCATGCCTTACAGTTTGAGTATCGGATGCATGATGAGTTTGATCATCTGGAGCAAGGTTCCATGACCATTGTAGAGTAGAAGACGCATTTTTATGCCTTGTCCAGATATTTCTATAATAGCATTTTCACCGAGTCTGAGAAGATTTAGAAGTTCATGAAGGGTTTGGATGTTTCTCTTCAGTTGGCTATATCTCAGATGGTTGTTTTTAGGGCTTTTTTTCAAAGTATCTTGGATCATGCTAAGATGAAAAAGGGTTATTCTTAGAGCATCTCAGGGAGGCTCCATGAAGGTGCACTATTTTGGTGAGTTTAGAAGTTAAGTTTCTTATGGTAGAGATTTCAAAGGTCCCCATAGATACCATGGTAGGCCAATGCAGGCGGCTTTACAAAGTTCAGGTAGTGGATCTTTGGGTTTAGCAGTGCAAGACGGCCATTCGAACCTAGTGTTTCCTTCCCCAGATAAGGCGGGTTGTAGGACTTATTTTGTGTGTCGTAGCTACTCCTATTTCAGCTATGAGAGGTGTGGGTTCTACCAGAGGTGCAAGAAGTAGAAGTAGTGGACCCCATGGTGGTCGTCGCGGAGCTATTAAGCCACTGGGTGGTCGTGGTCAGTGTTATGCTATACCCGCCAATCCAGAGGTAGAGACGTCTGATACTGTAATCATAGGTATTGTCCCCATTTATTTCAAACCAACATTTATGTTATTTGACCCAAGATTGACTTTCTCCTATGTGTCTGTGTATTTTAATGCTGTTAGTGAGCCTTTTATTATGTCTATTTATGTATGTACCCCGGTAAGTGATTCTTTAGTGGTAGATCGAATGCACCGATCTTGTGTTGTGACTTTTGCTGAGCGTGACTTTAGAAAACTTTCTTGTGTTAGATGTGGTTGATTTTGATGTTATTATGGGTATGGATTGGTTTGCTCTTTAACATGTTATTATAGATTATTTTTGCTAAGACTGTGACTTTAGCTTTGCCGGGTGTGCCAAGGATAGCTTGGAAGAATGCACTTTATTTCAGTCCAAGAGGGTCATATCTTAGTTTAGGTTTGTCGATTGGTTGAGAGGGGGTGTTTAGCTTATTTGGCTCATATTCATGATACTAGTGTTATTTCACCTCCTTTCCTAGATTCTGTCTGTGTTGTTTATGAGTTTATGAATGTGTTTTCTATCAATTTATCTGATATGCCTCCGGATCGTGATATTGATTTTGCTATTGATGTTGAGCCGGATATCAAGCCCATTTCTATTTCTCCTTATAGGATGGCCCCAATAGAGTTGAAGGAACTGAAAGATCAGTTGCAGGAGTTGTTGGATAAGAGATTTATCCGACCTAGTGTTTCGCCTTAGGGTGCGCTTGTCTTGTTTATAAAGAAAAAAGATGGGCATATGCGGATGTGTATTGACTATCGACAGTTGAATAAGGTAACGGTTAAGAATAAGTATCCTCTATCTCGCATTGATGATTTATTTGATCAATTTCATGGTGTTGCGGTAATTTCAAAGATTGATTTAAGGTCTGGATATCCCCTTGAGGATTAGAGCTTCGAATATTTTGAAAACAACTTTTTGGACTTGATATGGTCATTATGAGTTCTTTATCATGTCCTTTGGATTGACCAATGCCTCTGCCACGTTCATGAAGTTAATGAATCAGGTGTTTTGACCATATCTCGACCCCTTTGTTATTCTATTTATAGATGATATCTTGGTGTATTCCAAGAGTGAGACTGAGCATTAAAAACATTTGTGAATTATGCTTTAGAGATTGAGGGATGAGAAGTTGTATTTTAAGTTCTCCAAGTGTGAGTTTTGGTTGGAGTCTGTTTCTTTTATGGGTCATGTGGTGACTAAGAAAGGTATCATGGTTGATCCAGCCAAAGTTGTAGGGATTCGTATTTGGGCTAGACCTACTTTGTCCATCGAGATTTAGAGTTTTATTGTCTTGGTAGGTTATTATCAGCGTTTTATTGAGGGTTTCTCTTTTATTACAGCCCTTTTGACTATGTTGACTTAGAAAAAGATTTATTTTCAGTGGTACGATGCTTATGAGGATAGCTTTTAAAAGCTCAATAATGTGTTGACTTCAGTTCCTATATTGGCTTTGCTCAAGGGGGCGTGGTACTTACCGTGTTTTGTGATGCTTCAGGTGTAAGATTAGGTATTGTGTTGATGCAGGAGGGTAAGGTGATTGCATATATGTCTCGTCAGTTAAAGTCTTATGAGAAGACTTATCCTACCCATAATTTGGAGTTGTGTGCAGTTGTGTTTGTCTTGAAGTTGTGGAGGCAATACTTGTATAGAGTCCGTTGTGATATCTTCTCAGATCATCGTAGCCTTCAGTACTTCTTCACCCGGAAAAATCTTAATATGAGGCAGCGCCGTTAGCTTAAGTAGCTTAAGGATTATGATTTGACCATTCTCTATCATTCAGGCAAGGCTAATATAGTTGTGGATGCCTTGAGCCAGAGGTCGACTAGCATGGGTAGCTTGGTGTATCTTTTGACCCAGGAGAGGCTTTTAGCCTTAGAGGTTTAGTCTTTATCTAATCGGATGACTAGGCTTGATATTTCGACACCTGGGCGCGTTTTGGCATTTGTGGAGGCTAGATCTTCTTTGATGGAGCAGATTTGAGCTCACCAGTTTGATTATATCGGATTGAGGTTGATTTGAGATAAAGTGTTGAGTGGAAAAACTAAGGAAGCCTCACTTGATTCAGATGGAGTTTTGAAGATTGGGGGCCGATTTTGTGTGCCGAAAGTGGGTAATTGGATTAGGTTGATCTTGGAGGAGGCTTATTGTTCTAGATATTTCATCCATCTATGTGTGGCTAAGATGTATCATGACTTGAGACATCACTACTGGTGGGGTGGTATAAGGCAAGATATGGCAGACTCCATAGCTTATTGCCTTTGCTGTCAGTAGGTGAAAGTCAAACATATGACACCTGGTGGATTACTTCAGAGGTTGTCCATTCACGAGTAGAAGTGGGAATGGATCATTATAGACTTTGTGACTAGTTTGTCTCGTTCCTCTCATGGTTTTGATAGTGTTTAGGTCATCATGTCGATTGACCAAGTCATTTCATTTCCTTCCAGTTCAGGCTCCTTTAGTGTCGAGAGGTTGACTGATATCTATATTCGTGAGATTGTGCGTCTGCATGGTGTGCCAGTAGCTATCATCTTATATCATATTTTGGTGTTTACATCTCACTTTTGAAGGATATTTTAAGATGAGTTGGACACTCAGGTTGACCTCAGTACAACGTTTCACCCCATACTGATGGTTGTCAGGGCAGACTATTCAGGTTTTAGAGGATATGCTCTGCACTTGTGTGATGGATTTTGGTGGCCAGTGGGAGCAGTATTTGGCATTAGCAAAGTTTTCCTATAATAATAGCTACCATTCCAGTATTGATCTGGCTCATTTTGAGGCGTTGTAATGTAGACATTGTCGCTCGCCAGTGAGTTGGTTTGATGTTTCTGAGGCTAGGCTTTGAGGTATGAACTTGCTTTACGAATCTTTGGATAGAGTCCAGATCATTCAGGATAGACTTAGAGCAACTCAAAGTAGGCAAAAGTGTTATGCTAACCATAGACTTCGTCCCTTGAGATAAAAGTGTTGGTAATCATGTTTTTCTTCGAGTTTCACCCATGAAGGGTGTGATGAAGTTTGGGAAGAGGGGCATGCTTAGCTCCAGGTGTATTGGTCCATTTGAGATTTTTTGGAATCTTGGTGATGTGGCATATGAGTTGGCTTTGCACCCTGATCTATCAACTGTTCATCTAATTTTTCATGTTTTTATGCTTCACCGTTGCACTCTAGATGAGTCACATGTTATTTTTTGGGAGTCAATTCAGTTAGATGAGCGGTTGTCTTTTGTTGAAGAGCCGGTCTCCATATTGGCTAGGGATGTTAGACGGCTGCACTCTAGAGTGATCCTTGTGGTTAAGGTTCAGTGGTGACATCGACTTGTAGATGAGGTTACTTGGGTGGTCGAGTCTGATATTCGTAGTTCTTATCCCCAGCTCTTCTTTTATTTAGGTATTTCTTTGACTTAGTTCGAGGGCGAACTAGATTTTTTAGTGGTGGATGATGAAACGACCTTCTTTTTGATGAAATATGTGAAATTTGTGGGTTTGTATGATTTGACTAATTTACCCCTCCCCGTAGTTGTATTATGGTATTTCTGGGGTGTGGGGGTGATTGGCATGGTTCTCGATGCATTTTGGTACCATTTATGCTACATTGTGATTTTTGATGGCTTAAAGAGTGTTATTTTGGACATATATGGGTATCTTTTGATTCGTGCAATGGATGGCTAAACAGACTGCGCCAACAGCTTTGAAATACCAATTTTAGGCTAGGTAGACCGTTGGTTTGGGTCCCAGTGCACCCGAGCTCATTTCGACCTATTGATCGGAAAATTAAAAATTAAAAATATGAGTGTGGGACCCATATTTTGGTCAAAACAACCTCAGATGAAAAATTCAACTTCGCCAGCAAATCCAAAATGTCGATTTTAGGGTGTAACATATTTGGTATGATTTTAAGTCTATTAAGTCTCATTTCGACCCTTGATTTGAAAAATTATGATTTTGAATTTCGGGGGTTAACTCTGTGAAAATAATATTTTTTTTAAATATGATATCACCATTGAGTCCGGAGCGTCGAATTTAGTGTGGTTACATAGTTTGTTTGTGTATCGAACTTCGAACGAATCTCAGACACTCCGTCGAAGTCCGTTTGGACTTAGAAAAATCTACACTATAGCAGATTTTTCTGCAATATACAACAGCTTTTTTACACTTTTTTGGCCTATTTTGCCCATTCTTTTATCTTGTCTCTTGAGAGTTAAATCCTAAAATAGTGTGGGAGCTTAAAGTGAAGCTTATGGGAGCTTGGGAAGGTATATTAACACCTATTTCTTGATTCTATTATGGATTTAAAGTAAGAAATCACTCATTTTCTTAGTAATTTCTTAATTAATTTCTCAAAACCCCAAAAATCTTAGAGTTTGATTTTAAACCCCAATTTCACTCCTTTTTACTTGAATAATATTTTAATCTTGTAATTACTAGTTTTTCACCAATTTAACCTTCAAAACAACACTGATACTTGATTTTAATTCGGATTTTAAAAATTTTACTCGGTAAAGCTTTAAAATGGCTTTTATTCGATTTGAACCTTCTTTTGACTCGATTTGACTTGAGTATTCATCTTTAAGTTTCTAAAAATATGGAGAACATATTTTTGAAGTAAATTTATGATTTTGCTCTTATTTTTCAAAAATCCATTTCAGGGGTCCGTTTTGACCCCTAACCAAAAGTGTCAATATCGGTGTTGTTGGTTTTATTTTGACGCATATATTTAATATTTGATGTTTCTAATGATTTTTGAGATTGTTCGTGGAAAGTAAGGTAGTGGTTCAAAGTGCAGCATACCGATTTCGGTATTCGAGGTGGTTATGGCTTAACTTTTTCAGACTGGGCTAGGTAGTAAATGCCGGTACAAAATGCATGTTAAGAGTGGGAAATAATCATGAAAAACATTGCTATCTATGTGTTGTGCCCGTGTGAGGGCCTATGTGTGATGTAATTGTCGAAATTGAGATATTACGTGATATGTGTAACCATGTGATATTGATAGTCTTGAATACATGTGAGTAATTGTATTGTGTTGTTAAAATGATTAATGTGGTACCATTAGTGTATTATGATTATATTTATACTTTATTTACAAATTAGACATGTGAAAATTCATGAATGAAATGAAAATAGTGAGTGAATATTGGCTCACGTAGTTGTGAAAATGTATTATTGTGGTTGGTTGTCGAAATATATCATGTAGTTGGTTGTGGAAATACTCATTGTGATTGTTTGTAATCATTACATCCTCATATCATACTCATTCATGAAATATTGGTATCGCCGTGGCAACATCTGAGTAACACTGACAGCACATTTTCGAGAGATATATCAGGAAGAAGATATTGTAACACCTTATAATACCCTTTTTGAGGGATGTGCCATAAAGGAGATATGAGATATATGAATTGTATATGTCTTGACGAACCTCCCATGGGTCCTACATTGGGAGGCTTACCTCAGTAGGTGTATATAGGGATTGTGCGACGATCCCGGAGGTTGTGCGATGACCTCGTGCATCATCATCATCATCATATACATTGCACTTACTTTATTGTGTTTATATTATGTTGTATAGCCATATTAACTTACCATTTATGTAATTGTCTTTTCTTTTTTTACTTGTATTTGATGATCTTATATATGCATGTCCCCCTTTATTCTACTTGTATTTGATATAAGGCATACTTGTGTTCTATCTTAGTGTGATGTTGCAATATATGTGATATATTAGAACTGTTAGTGCAAGCAGTGTGGGCTATCGTTGTGGGACATTTTCTGATTGCAGGTGACGTTCCCTTAATGTGTATTTTGTATGCTTTATTTTCGACTTTGCTCGGTCGGCATGATACCTATTGAGTACAAATGGATCGTGATCACTCCTACTTCACCCTTTCAGTGCAGCTTCAGGTTCAAGTGAGCCTCAGACTGGTTGATTACAGGTGCCTTCGGATTACTCAAGGTAGTGATTGGATACGTTCGAAGTTCACCTCTATCTTTCCGTGTTAGTTATGTCTTTATTAGTATTTGGAGACAGATATTATTTCTCCATGGTTATTTTCTGGTGTATTTGACTCTTGGATTGTATTAGTAGTTCTTACACGATTGACACCTCATTCAGGCATGGTTGGTATTTTGGATAAGTTCTTTCCGTATTATTATGATTATTGTATGGTTCAACTTCATTCTAGAAGCCTTACTTGGGGGTATTTCTATCTTTTTCTCTTTTTGTATCAGTTTGGGTGATCGACTTACTTGTCAAGGTACTGATCTCCTATAGAAATATAACACTTTCGATGCTTAAAATAAGGAAAAGATGCAAATTTCTAAGGTTACTTTGTTAGGTATGATGCCTTTTGGGTATGTTTTACAAGAAATCTTGTTTTGGATGCTAAGCTTTTTAAAAAGGTATTTTTGGATATTTTTGGAGCATTATGGATATTTGGGATATTTTCGAACTTGTTCTTGATCAAAGCATGTTCGAAAATTGAAGAAGAGCTGAAAAGATGACTCTCGACACTTACCAAGTCAACATGTGGCCGCATGTAGGACCTACAGACCGCATGTAGGCAAAGCAAGTACCAAAAGTCCAAAATACCGAGAGCTGACCTTGCAGGATTTTGTGCTCCCGATACCTGCAGTTTGTACCTGTGCCCAGTGTCAGGACTGCAGGTACTACCTGAGCTCAGTGCCAGATCACATGTGGCCACCGACCCGATTTTCTCCAATTTCATTTAGGATTTTATTTTAGGGTTTCCTCATGTACTATAAATATCCTTTATGTGTTTTTTTAGTAAGAGTAACACACCTTTAATATTCCCAAATATATTTTAATTCCAAGATCCGTCTTTGATCTTGGGATTTTCTTAGATTGACTTTGGTTCATTAATTCAATTACGATTATAGGTTTTATTACTTCTTATCATTGTGATTTCATCTATGCTTTTGAATATGAATGTTATTGATTTCTTCACAAGCATGTGGGGCTAAAACCCATAGCTAGGGTCGTGAAAACCTTAGCGGATTGACGAAGTAGGGAAAGTGCTTTTGTTGTTCTGAATCGATACCCATGTATGTATCACTTTGACTTCGTTATGTTGGATTTCTTAATAGGTGCACACATTAGGATCCCGCCTAGATATTGTTGCTTACTCCAAAAAAGGAGCAGTGACTAAGAAAAGATAAAGACAACAGTAATTTGGTGTTTAAATGTCGATCCACACTTCTAGGTTCTATCTTAGTAAGATGATTAGGGTTCATCTAATAACTAGAGACTCAACAGGTAATAGTTAACTGTAATCAAGATAAGGGTTAGTAAGGCGACATCCTGAGACTCAAAAGATAAAGGGTGAAATCCTTCTGCTTGACCAAAACACTGTGGAAGGTACATAACATATCAATTCTGCATGCAAAGCATCGGGTTGGCTCAACAATGCTCAATAAGCCAACGAAGTTAAGAAGCCAGGGGGAACATATTCCTAGTATTCATCTATACTGATTACAACCGAAGTTAACATAGTTGCTTGCTCAAGATTACTACACAAAAACCCCCCATTTACTTTTCTTGTTCTGGCAGCGAACTACAACTGTTGAGATCTGCAAAGCCACATGTTCCCTTGGGATTCGACCTCAATCTTTGTTGGGTTACTATATTTTGATAGCGACCATATCATCATCTAATAGGAGGTGTTATTTGGACGTCAATTGAAAATTTGGTGCCGTTGTCGGGATTATGGTGTTGATTTGTGATTTGAAGTTGTTGTAGTGTTTTGTTCTTTTTTGTTCTTAGTTGGGCATACGTCTATGTATGCCTAGCACATGAAGTAGAGGCAATTCCTTATGCCTACTGAATCTGAATCCAAAGAGGATACTATAAACACCTGGTAGGATGTCTGAGCATAAAGAAGTGAATCTTCTGAAGAGGTTCATGATGTTGTACCTCCCCCTCCTTTCGAAGGGGTATAGAATATCATTGATTAATAGACCGTTGAGTTTTTAGCTCAAGCTGAAGTCTAGAGAAGGGAAATGGAAGAAGCTCAGTGGGTAGCTAGGGAGATAGAGCTAGTTGAGTAGAGAGAAGTAGCAGACCGCCGAGCAACACTAGGTGGAAACCAGAACAGAGCTAGAGGTGCCTATGTTAAAGTAATCCCAGCATATCAGTATGTGCAGTCATATACAGATGACGAAGAAGACTTGGGATATGTTGAGCCGGCAGAGACTGGAGCCATAGTTCTTCCTGTTTTGCCCCAGTCATCAAGTTTGATATTACGAGCGTGATTATCTAACTCTTAAATCTAAAGGGTGTGTTTGCAGGTCTGTCTACAGATGATGCGAATTTGAACCTTGCTGATTTCCTCGCGATTTTTAGTTCGTATACAAATCCATGGGTGAATCAGAAAGCACTTAGACTCAAACCTATGAATAGGAAAATGAAGACGGGTGGATCTACGTACCCCAAGAATAGAAGCTAGAGAACCTAAGTTTGAAGAAGAGTCTTGGTTTGAAGTATAGGGAGAGAGAAAAACCACTGAATCAGTTGGCTCAGCTCTAAAAACTGAGTGATGAGAATCTGTCTTCACAAACCTACGAAACTTTCCCTTACCTTCTCACTTATTGGAGAAGCATCTTTATGGTTAGGGGAACTGCCAAAAGGCTCTATCACTACGTGGAACGAGTTACGCAAGTAATTCTTGGACAGACTCTTTTCTATATCCAGGATATTGCAGCTTAAGTTTGGCAGCTATAGTCTGAGTCTATGTACGAGGCTTGATTTAGGTTCAAGAAGAAGCTGAGTATGGTGCCTAACCATCGATTGTTAGGGATAAGCTTATTAGAGATATTCTACAGAGCCTGACCATCAACTCAAGAACCATAGAAGACACCATATCTAGAAGAGCTTTTATAAGATTACGTTAGGAGGCAGTTTTGGAGATGTTAGATTAGATCTCACTCACTAACTGTGGGTGGAAAACTCGAGAGGCTGAGAGGGGATCTGGCACTTATGCTATTGGAGCCTTCTGCGACTAGAAAACAACTGATGACATAGTAGCACAAGCAATTGCATTGCTAAGGACTGGTCTTGAGGTACTAGCAAAGCATCTTACACCAGCGACTTTTGAGAAAGTGAATGCAGTAGCAGCGTAGGGGCTAGCTTCCAAAGCGTTCTACTCAGAATTGAAAGAGGAAGCAAATTATCTGGATCATCAGATAGTGAGTTTTTGAGCCCAAAGGAAAGGAAACCTAGGTCGAAACTATTATGATAGATATAGAGACCGTAACAGAGACCAAGATGGTGAATGGAGAAAGAAGGATGACTACAGAGAGAAGGGATATAGATACGTTCCACCTGGCAGACGTGATGCAGAATCCAAAATGGAAGAGATGCTGACTAAGTTGGTGAAGGGTCAGGAAAATCAAGAGATCGGCCTTAAGGAGATTAAGACCAAAATTTCAGGATTGACCTAGAAGGTCGAGTCACATGCCACTGCTATCAAGAAGTTGGAGCACCAGTTCAGGCATATGTTAGCAACTCTGAACCAGAGGCTGCCAGGTACTCTTTAGAGCAACACGATGCAAAATTCTAAAAATAATGGTCACATACTTGCTATTACCACAAGGAGTGGTAACACTATTATGGATCCCCCATAACCTGTTGCAGAAGCTATTGATGATGAGACACCTGTTATTGAGCCTGACAAGGTAACATGTGTAATGGTAAAGCTGCTGAAGATAAAGGTAAGGGTCCAGCCACTGATCTAGAAATCAGATAAATTTTAAGACCGCCCCACCTTATCTTCAGAGATTGCAGTAGAGGAAAGAATAAGGTAAGTTCAAGCAATTCATTAATATGCTGAAAGAATTGATCTTGAATATACCTCTTCTAGAGGAGTTAGAGCAGATGCCTGGATACACCAGGTTCTTAAAACAGTTGGTCACAAGGAAGAAAGAAGCGATATTGAGTATGTTGATGGTATACACCACTGCAGTGCAGTCACAACTAGGTCTAGTATGTTGATGGTATACACCACTACAGTGCAGTCACAATTAGGTCTTTGGCGTAGAGAAAGGGTGACTCCGATGCATTTACTATACCGTGCACTATTGGGTCATCCTGATTTGCCAGAGCCTTGTGTGATTTAGGGGTGAATATTAACTTAATGTCGTTGGACGTATTCAAGCAATTGGGCTTGAACCCTCCACAACTGACTTTGATGTAGTTGTTGATGGTTGACCGTACAGTGAAAAAGACTATGGGAATCTCTTCTTATGTTATTGTAATGGCGGATAACTTCTTTTTTCTGGTTGACTTTGTCATCTTAGACTGTGAGGTTAACACCGAGATGCCCATTATATTAGGAAGACCGTTTATGACCACATGTAGAGCTATGGTTGATATGGAAAAAAGTGAGCTAAAATTTCTAGTCAACGGTGAAGAGGCCACATTCAACATTCGAAAGTCAATGAAGTAGCTAATCGACATGAGAGTAGTGTCGGCGATTGATTGTATTGATGACCCTGGAGGAAATTCCTGTGGGTATCTTCATGAATTTTGAGTAATCAAGACACCCACGATATGCCACGATGTTAAATCAAGCTTTGCATGAGAGAAAATCCATGGGCTTGTTGGTGAAGTCTGAGTCTAACTTAGCCACGTTGTGCCTTGATGTTAAATCAAGCATTGAGTGGGAGGAAACCCACTCTTTTAGTGTTTACGTTTGTCTTTTGTAGGGTTTTAGATTCTGGACCTTACCAAGAATACGGTAAAAATTTCTACATTCATTGATTTCCATGTAAGGGGACAGTGTGATCATCCCATCATGGTCACGAGTTCCACACGGTAAGTTGAGTAATAAGTTGAAAAGTTGAAATTTTGAGGATGAAAAATGGCAAGTTATGGACTTTGGCATCTAATTTTACTTTTGGGACCAAAAACTTTGGTTGCAGGACTATAAGTATACCAAAAAATATCAAAACACCAAGTTCGGGTTGTAGAAAATGGGCCAAAATTTTTGGTCCGGCACCTGCGTCCAGCATCTGTTGGTCGCTGGTGGTACCTGTGCCTTGTGCTAGACCGCAAGTGGTGGTTGCAGTTACAAGTCGCGGCTAGGTCAGTTTTTGAGCCCACTTCTTAATTAAAATTTTGAGGCCACCAACACTTATATGACTTAAAACAACCCCCACCTATATAAAAATATTCTTACCCTCATTCTAACTCATTCAAATCCTCAAAACTTCACGCTTTTCTTTGAATTCAAACTTCCCTGTTAAAACATAAACTAACCCCATGCTTAAGTAAAGGCTAAATTAATGCTTTTTTGAGATACTGACTTGTCTCAATATGCTATAAACAAGTTTCAACTTTGGTTTTGCTCGAGTTCTTTATTATTCACTCTCGGTTCTTCATAAAAGGGGTAACTTTTTCGACTCCTAATGGTTATATATTGGTTTATCTATTGTTTAAACAAATTGATATGTGTATTCCATTGCAAAATATATAGAATCTATCATGGTTGTATGTTGGAGCCATGAAGTAGCTTAAAAACATAATGTAGAGCCTTGTTTTGAAGAAAATTCTAAAGTTAGGCCCCAATGGAAAGTGAACTTGAATTAATAGAGTACTAGCGCTAGTTGAACATATTTGTTTTCTTTGAGATTCATGATTCTTGATTGGTGTGTGCACATTGGACTTGTTGGGATTTCGATTAGGTCTTAGGGGTGTGAAAATTGAGGAAAAATTCAAAAATTTTGAATTTTGAGTTTCTCTTCAACTTTTGTTATCCCTCACTTTTGGTGTAAACTAACAACTATTTTTTTAGGTACATATGGCACCTAAAACAGTGAAGAAGATGAAGTTCGATAGTTTGAGAAGACGGGCAGAGTCTCTCATGCATAGCAGTTCAGTGGAGGAGTGACCGAGGCAGCGATGTAGAAACACTACCGCTGGGGTGACACGTAGAGTTACGAGAGGACAGACTCACCAGACCGCTCAGTTAACTATAGCCCGATCGAGGATGAAGTGCACATAGATATCACCCGACACACTCCTCCACCTGATGATGATAATGAGGAGGATACATAGTTTGAGACTACTCCACAAGTTGCTGCTCAGGACCCTCAGTCTGAGAAGGGGTCCCAAGATTCATCTGATGAGGTTGAGCAGGAGCAGCCATCTATGGTGGCCCAATCTGATGAGGGTACCACTACTTATGTACAGTAGACAGAGGTACCCCAGTTTAATGAGGGTATCGAGCAACCTTCCCACGATGCTTCAGTACAGCAAAGCCCCACACCTGCACATACCCCAGAGGCACCTCCCAAGGAGGGACCTTCGAGGATGTGTGTGGAAGGGATGCAAAATATAGTTGAGATTAATAGTCATGTTTGGGAGCTAGGAAGTCTTACAATGTATATTTATGAGGAGCGTTGGATTGACTTATCGGGGCTAGATCGAGTACCACAACTGCGGGCAACATTTGATAAATATCAGCTAGAGTGGATGACTAGGCCACTCGGTTCCTACATCCCAGATATGATACGAGAATTTTATGCATCCTACAGAGCTACTGTGGTCCTTCCTATGCTCAGATATTAAGGCTTGATCAGATTTACATGGCAGCCACTTCTTGATCATACACTGGTTAGAGAGGTCAGAGTTGATATTACAATGGAGACTATCCGCAGAGTTATCTTCGGCCCAGATTACATTACTCCTCTACAGTTGAGTGCCATATTGAGGATCACACATGATCGATATATTATACGGAAGGTTGAGCACCGTCAAAAGAGGGTAGAGATGGATAGGTAGATAGCCAGTTATATCTCACGGTTGGGTGATACGACCTCATGGATCAAGGGGCAAACTGTAGTCAAGAAGGGCCTATTGATATTGGAGGCCAAGTTTTGGTGGTTGCTGATTAGATACCGACTGATACCCACTGCTTTGGATAATATGTTAACGTGGGGAGAGTAGCGCTGGTTACTTGTCTGATGGTTGAATATGATATTTATTTTATTATTATTCTTCGCCATGAGTTACATGATAGAGCATTTAGGGAGTTGACTAATTTTTACTTTCCTTGCATAATTCAAAGGTTGTGCGATAAGGTCGGTATGCCTGAGATATCGGGTGTAGACAAGAGAGTAGTTGTGACAACGACTGCACAGACGAGGACTATGAAGGGTCTGGCACATCCAGACACTTCTAGGAGATAGAGACAACAGACAGAAGTACCACCGGCCTAATTTGAGGGCCCATCAGTTTTCGTAGAGCTTGATGAGGCACATCAAGATAATATAGGTGTTAGTATTGACATAGAGATAGGATAGTAGAGAGATGCTCCTTATTCAAGTACACAGGGCGAGGGGACACATGCTACTTCTTCTTCAGCATCGGCTTTGACCTCAGAGTCAGTCGGTGCATCTACAGAGCCTACATGCCCATTTATTATAGCTCTTACTTCAGGTATGATCACTATATCTAGCGAGTTTTTGCAGAGCTTATTGGACAGCCAGAAAGCCACAGATGCTAAAGTAAGGGTTGTTGAGACTGAGATAAATACCCTTTACGATCAGATAAGATTAGAGGTTAGGACTAGATTTGATCAGACGTAGGCTCGATGAGAGGATGAATTGAGTACTGCACTATTCGAGCTATATACCAACTTTCAGACACAGCTCGATGAGTTTTAAAGATGGGTTATAGCCCGATATACAGAGAAGTTGCACCATATCTAGCCCAGATGAGAAAGGAGTTTGGTGTGTTACGAGCAGAGGTACGCTCTTTCATAGAGATCCGTGTTCCAGTCACTCCCCCATTTATACCCTAGGTGGTCCAAACATCACCTACACGTGCATCGAGATAATTTGATTTTCTCACAAAGAGTAATAAGGAGGTCCCAGCATTTGGGGCCAAGAGAGGTCTCATAGACGACTTGCATAACCTTGAGTTACCATATGACCAGGCCGTTAAAAAGGACAGCTAGAGATGTATATCTATAGCAGCGGGTGCATCATCCAGTAGTGCACCGTTGCCCCCGCTAGCTGATATGCCTCTATCTAGAGATGCTCCTAATTCAGATGCCTAGTGCGTCCCAGGTATGTTCCCACTTTTTTTGTTTTATTTTATTTTAGCGCATTGAGGATAGTGCATAGTTTTTCATTGGGGGTGGGCATACCATGCCGTTGTGAGTTTTTCTTGTCGTGCTTCTTTTTCCATCGACCGTGGTATGGTTGTAGAATCGGTATATCTTGGATAATTTTATGTCATATTGTGTTTTTCTTTGTATTGTGTTATTTTTGTGTAATTAAGAGATTTTAAGTATTTAGGGAATTAGTCATGTTTGGATTTATTTGTGATAACCTTCCAAAATTTTGTGTTTTAAAACTGTGTGAATGTATATATGTGTGAACTTTGTGAATCTTGTTATGACATTAGGATTAGGATCATGATAATCACTTTATTAATTGCATGAACCGGATAGGTAGTAGTTGGTAATATTGATGTTATGCTATGTGTGAGTGAGATACTACCTAGCTCCCTTTGTGTGTCAAATTCAAAACTTGTCTGGTTAGTCTTGTTTTACCATTCAGCTTCTCATTTATAGAATAATGAACCTGTTTTAGCCCTAGTCCTCTTTAGACATTGTGCACCTCAACTCAAGCAAAATACCTAAGTTGAGGGTGGATATCATAGGGGTGTGTAGTGTAAAATAGGTACAAAGAAGGGTAAAATAAAAGAAAAATGTTAGTAGGACTGGGCATGGTAGAAAAAGAAAAGAAAAAAAAGAAATAAAAGAAACTGTGAAAAAAGAGAAAAAGAAAGAATAAAAAAACCTAACCCAGCCTGAATGTGAAATAAAGAAAAAAAAAGAGAGAAATAAGGGTGGAAAAAAAGGAAATTGGTTAGTAAGTGAGACCCCAAGGTTAGTGTAGTGCCAAAGAGGCTTAGTCACTTGATATGTCCATATGTACCATACCAGCCCTTAAGCCTACAGTACAATCTAAGAAAAGTCCTATAGTGATCCTAACTTGACTATCTGAATACTAAGGTAAAGAAGATAAGGGCAAGTCTATGGTATTTGACATGCATTGATTGGAACTTCTCTTCTGGGTGTGAGTGACCGTCTCTGCATTGACATGCATGGTTTCATATGAGTGAGTGGGACATTCTTGTTGCGAGGGCACTTGAGTCATATTGCTAGCTATTTGCTTGTCACGTAAAGTGTAACTTGTATATATGAGTGGTTGTCTATTGCTGATATAATTGCCATACCTTGATCCCATTGTATCACACTATTGTGCTTCATGTTCATACACAGTTGGTTTTGAAAAATAACAATGGATGGGGATGTAGTGTTTTGAATTTAAGTGTTGACTGACTGCCTTGAATCACTTAGTTTCTCCTAGTTAAGCGTCATTTTTATTTTTCTTGTGTTTTGTTGCCTAAGGACATTCAAACATTCTAAGTTTAGGGTGTTGATGTTCTATAGAAATATAGCAATTTTGATGCTTAAAACGAGGAAAATATGCAAGTTTATGAGGTTACTTTGTTAGGTATGATACCTTTTAGGTATGTTTTGCATAAAACCATGTTTTGGATGATAAGTTCGTGAATAAAGGTGTTTTGGCTATTTTTGGATCAATTATGGATATTCAGGATGTTTTCCAGCTTGTTCGTAATCAAAGCATGTTCGAAAATCAAAGAAGAGTTGAAAGATGACTCCCGACACTTACCAAGTCAACATATGGATGCATGTAGGGCCTATAAACCATATGTAGGCAAAGCAAGTACCAGAAGTTCAAAATTCTGAGAGCTAAACTTGTAGGATTTTTTGCTCTCGGTACCTGCGGTTTGTACTTGCGCCCTGGACCGTAGGTACTACCTGCACCCAGTATCAGGACCACAGGTACTACCTGCGCCCGATGCTAGACCGCGGGTACAGACCACATGTGGCCACTGATCCAGTTTTCTCCTATTTTGTTTGGAATTTGATTTTAGGGTTTCTTCATGTACAATAAATACCCTTTATGTGTTTTTTGGTAAGAGTAACATACCTTTGATATTCACAAACATATTTTGATTCCAAGACCCTTCTTTAATCTTGGGGTGCTTTGGTTCATTAATTCAGTTATGGTTGTGGGTTTTATTACTTCTTATCATTATGATTTCATCTATGCTTTCGAATATGAATGTTATTGATTTCTTCACAAGCATGAGTAGCTAAAAACGATTGCTAGAGTTGTGGAAATCCTGGCAGATTGACGAAATAGGGGAAGTGCTTTCGTTGTTCTGAACTGATATCCATGCATGTATTGCTTTGTCTTTATTATGTTAGATTTCTTAATGGGTGCACACATTAGGATACTGCCTAGATATTACTTCTTACTCCAAAAGAGGAGCAGTGGCTAGGAAAAGATAAAAAGAACAGTAATTTGGAGTTTAACTGTCAATCCACACTTCTAGGTTCTATCTTAGTAAGATGATTAGGTTTCATCTAATAACTAAAGACTCAAAAGGTAATAGTTAATTGTGATCAAGATAAGTGTTAGTAAGGCGACTTTCTGAGACTCAAAAGGAAAAGGGTGAAATCCTTCTTCTTGTCTAATAGACTGCAGAAGGTACATAACTTATCGATTCTGCATGCTAAGTATCAGGTTGGTTCAGCAACGCACGATACGCCTACGGAGTTAAGAAGTCAGGGGGAACACAATCCTAGCGTTCACCAACATTGATTACAGCCAAAGTTAATATAGTTACTTGCTCGAGATTACTACACAGAAACCTCCCATTTACTTTTCTTGTTCTGCCTGCGAACTACAACTACTGAGATCTGTAAAGTCATGTGTTCCCTTGGGATTCGCCCCCAACCTTTATTGGGTTATTATATTTTGAAAACGATCATATCATCTTCTAATAGAATGTGATGTTTGGACGTTATCAGATACGCCATGAGAAGTGCCATCATGACCCTCATTTTTAGGTCGTGACCAGTAGATAAGTTTTCTGAGCAAATGGTATGATGAAAAATTTGTGTACATGTATATTATATATAGAGGCATATGAATGAAGACTTCGTGCCGGATGGGTTAGATTATGGTATGTATCATAAATCCTACTAATTTGCTTCTTAATTAATTTCTCTCCCAATTTTTTTAATAAATTTTCTTTCACTCAAATTTTAATTGTTCATATACATAACTGAACGTTAATATACATAAGTATCTTATGTATCATAACTTTCTTAATGATATTTAAGAAAATAAATCAAGTCTAATAATTATTTTAAATGATATTTAAGAAAATAAATTAAGTTTAATAATTATCTAAAATGATATTTAAGAAAATAAATCAAGTCTAATAATTATTCAAAATTGTACCTTATTAATGTATGATTAGTGAATCTCCTAATTATATAAATTTTTCAAAAAATATACTCCTAAAAGAAAATTTACCACATAATTCACCTAGAAAATTTTAGAACCAAAGAAAAAAAACCCTTATAAAATAAAGGGCCATAGCAAATTTTAAAACGAAAAAAAACTCATACAAAGAAAATTTTATTACCTAGTCTACATATAAAGAAAATTTCACTACGTAAGTATAAAAGAATTTGAAACCAAAAAAAATGAATTCCTATAAGATTTGAAGAACATGACAACAGTGAGCAGCTCGTCTTGTCTAACATATCCATATACATAATTGTACTATGTATAACACTATTGTTGCATAACATATATATATATATATATATATATATAACTCTGTAATGTATATGACCTGAAATTAAACAGCCCAGTAGTGTCTGTTTCAATACATATACATAACAAATTTATGTATATGGGTTGAAATAAAATGTCCAACAAATGACATAACTACAAATATATACATAACTCGTTGTGTATCATAGTTCAAAAAAACAAAATTAATTTACTAAGTGATCTGACCATTACAAAACAAATTTAATATATAAGGTTACGTCTTTAACACTATACATAACTAATTTATGTATAAGATTGAAATAACAACAAAGCGCTCTTATATAACAATGTATAAGAATGCGTAAATCGACAAAAAAATACAGATTCAACAACAAATCACTATACCTTTGGAAGACACAGTGGTGATGATTCTTCACTCTTTATCTTACTTGAACATTTAGCAACGAGCTTTTTAGAGCTTGTACGAACAACTTTTCTGAACTTCATCATCTTAGCGGGGTCTTCGGTGTTTCAATATATTTCTCTAAAACTCGAACTAGACTCCATTATTATGCTTAAGTTTTGAGAATTACATACATGCAACAAGTAACTTGTAGATTTTTTATTTAGTAAAGTTGAAAGAGCTAAGAAACTAAACTAACATCAAAAATAAATTAAAGAATATGATGATGTTCAATAATTTCATAAGATAAGGTTTGTAAATTCAAACTTTGAAACTCCATAATTATGATTGCTTGATTTTAGGCACAAATTGTGGAGCATTAGCTAACATATAAGAGATGGTGTGATATGTATATGGAGGTTGGAGCGAAAAAGTGTAAATAATGAGATATTTGTAATTGGTTTTGGTAGATGAGATTTTATGTAATAATAGAAAGTTAAGATATATATTTATGTAAATTTTTGTTTTTTTTTTTTTTTTTTTAAAATGGGGCATTTAACAACGAGTTGGACTTTTTAGTTAAAGAAAAGATACAAGTGAAAAACTTCTTAATAACAACGATAACTTTGGTCACAAAATATGACATCGAGGTAAATTTAACCTCAAAGTATGACGAAAGTTATATTTAACCATTTTTTCAAAATACATGGGTAAATTTGACTTTTTTCCTATTTTAAAATTTATTTTCTCATCACACTAATATGAAAAGGATAGCAATTCATACTTCCTCTGTTTCAATTGATTTATCTTATTTTTAAATTCATTTCAAAAAGTGTCTGTTCTTACCGTTATTTGATTTCAATCTTTCATATGACATATTTTAAAAAAATAAAATTAAAGAAAATTTGTATACCTTTGATATATTTTTAATTTAAGAACTCGAAATTCAAATGTCTTTTTTACCTTTTTAAACTCCATGTCACATTAAATAGGACAAATAAATTGAACCATAATAAATATGAAAATATTTTTAAAATTTATGATCTAAAATAAATAATATGTGTTTGTGTGACTAAAAATCACGTGCACGTGTCCAATCCTATCTTCATTTTTTGCTTCAAAATTGAAGTTCCTCCAAATTTGAAGCAAACCAACTCCACCCTAGCTACATCAAATTTTACTCCAAAAAAGAGTGTTCTTCTTTTATTCTTCTCTCTTTTTAATGTTATATATATATATATATATATATTTTTTTTTTATTTATATTTTCTTCTTTCATAAAATAGTTTCTTTCTTATTTCTTTATACACTAGATACTGATGACTGTGCTAGCACGGGCCCAACATATGTTTATATTTTTTGCTCTAATGTATGTGACATCGATGAAATTTTGAGATTCAATTAATTATTTTTATAATTTTTAATATTTTAAGTTATTAATTATTGTAATTTAGAATACTTTTTATGTTATTTTAGATGATATATGTTACTCTATCTCAATTTATGTAGTATTGATGAATTTTTTGGAGAGTCAATTAAATTTGTTATATAGTACTTAATTATTATGATTTATAATACCTCTACTTAAGTTTCAAATAATATATACTATTCACTCTATCCCAATTTACGTGGAATTGATAAAATTTTAACGATTTATATTTAAAAAAAAAAAAACAATTTCATGTTGTTAATTATTGCACTTTATTGTTAAATTGTATTTTTTTCATTTCACTTCTAATTAATTATGTTTTATGAATAAATATTACGAATAAACTAATTAGCGTTTCAAAGAATTCAGGTGAAGGATTTAAAGTCTTAAATAGAAAAAGTTTAAAATGAACGAAACTTTAAAAGTTGCAGGCAGAGATAAAGATTAAAGAAATTTACATCTAAAAATTAAAAGGTGGGTCCATATGTGCTATAATACAAAGAAAGACAAATAAAAAACATGAAATGGAAAGAAGATGGGCCCACCTGCATAATTATAAACAAAAGGCTGGATATTGTGTCCAAAATTGAAAAAGGTACACATATGAATCAATCAGTTACAACATTGTTAAAGAACAAAATAAATGTAATACCGAAAATATTGGTCAAGAAGCTGGCAGGATGACCCGGAGGAGCTTCTTATGGTTCTTCTATATATTAGAACTAGATAATGAATACAGTTTTAAATATATTTATCGATATTTACTTAGTTTATAAAAATAAGTTAAATTAATATTTTTAAATAAATACGATAGAAAATGATAATAGAGATAACACTTTAAAAAAGTTATTTTTTTATTTTTATAAAATCAAATAATAATTTACAGCTTATTTAAATTGCCCTCATTAAAATTAAAATATAATATGCTTCAATGCTTATTTTAACACCAGGTCAAACACATTTTCTTGGATTAAGTAACTAATTTTAATATTTCTATTTTCAATTTTATTCAAAAATTATACAAGAGGATAAATTAAAATTATAAGTGTCAGTATATTAACATTTTTTACAAAATTTTATGAGTGATATTTTCTTAAAACTTTGATTTAAATATATCAAATTGAAAATATAATTTTTAATGCAATACAATGTACATAAAAAAGTCTATAAGAAATAATGTTAGCATAAATAATACCAATATTACTAATACAAGTATTATTAATACAAACATTATTAATACATTCTATCAGCATTATTTTTATACACTCTAACAAACGACTCCACATTTGAATGGAAGGAACATATACAAAAGCAACGTTCAATAAAATATCTACATAAGTATGTTCTATCGTGTTCTGAAAGTCAAATAGTTTAAATTAATATGAAAGATGGTAACTACAATTTTTTTTTTCTATATAATTTTTGAAACACTTAAAATTTGAATTTAAAATATTAATTTAGTTTAACTTCAAAGAACAAGTTGACAAATAAAAAAGAAGGAGAAAATGAAAACAAATAATATTTATGGCAGCTTAGTAAGGGAATACATAATTATCTTGTAAGACTTGGCTCCTTGTAAAATACTACCAAGTAGTCAATATATTTTGTGTATTCATGTGTTATAATTCATACAATTCAAACTAATATCAATTTAAGTTACTATACATAGTAAAATATCTTAATGTTGGGCCCGTGCTGACACGGGTCATGATCCTCTAGTTAAATGCAGAAATGGGACTGACTAAAAACAAAAATATATAGTAGTATAAATTAGGATAGAAAAATTAATATTTTCTATTGACCTTAAACATTAAATTTATTAACCTTAAACATTAAATTTAAAATCTAAATTATTAAATTAAATTAATTTAATTTTAAAAATTACTGATTCAAATTAACTCACTTACGGAGAAACGACAAAGTAAAAAGTGAATAGGGAGTAAAACAAAGTACCAACCTTTACCTCATACCATCAAATATGGGTACTTTTCCACCACTTGAAAAATCCCTAAAGAAACGTAATTCGCGACTTAGATTTTACTACCATTTAACAAGTAATTTTATCACGTGCTTTGCACGATTATAAAAAATAATATATAATAAATTTATGATATAACCTTCTTGTAATATTTTGAGAGAAAAAAGACTTTTGCAAATAGAAAAGATGAAATAGATCACCCCTAGATGTATGTAAAATTAGTTCTATGAGTTTAGTTAAATTAAAATATTTTTTATGATGTCAAATTATCAATAGGTATAATTTCAGTAGCCCAAGCACCATACTCATAAGTCCCATAAATAGAAAATCTTGTTATGTAAATTTGGTAAGCATTTCTTAATAAGTTAGTCTTTTTTTTTCTTTTAGAAAAATAAAAACAATGAATTTCTTAATATTAAACACAATAATGTCTTTAAATAAGATAGTCATTGAAAAAGAGATATTTAATATATTCATATTTGAATATTTTTTTCTAATTTTTTTTTCGGACCAAAAAAAAATAAAGAACAACAGAGAAGATATGTAAAAGAAAAAAAAAGTACAAAACAAATAAATATATATCTTTTGGCTATTCTTCTTTCCTTTACCTTTTTTTCATCTTCTTTCTATGTTTCCTTTTTAGTAGGACTAACATGAGAAAATTGAAGGAAATGTGTCATTTAAGTCTTGAATAAAGAATTTGTGACATTGATCAACTTAAATGGTCAAACATAATTAGGAAACTTGATTAAGTTAATTGTGGACTTGATTAATATTTTCAAAACTTTCTAATCTTTTCAAAAATATAAATCAACCCACTTCCAAAAATACAAATCAACCCACACCCCTCTCCTCTCTAAATCATCAACCGTTTCTCTCCTCTCTCTCTCTCCCAACCAACAGTTCTGTAAAATTTCTCCCTTCAATTCCCTGCAACTTCAATCTCCGATAAAAAATAGTTGGGCGAGTTTCTTTTCGACTTTCAACCGTCAGACGCGACAACAGTGTTCTCCGACAACAATAACTTCGAGTTCTTTGTCGTCTCATTTCTTCTTTCACAGGTAAAAAATTATGTATTTTTAGATATGAAGAAAAATCAGAACTTAAGCCAACTTCTCTTCTAGTATTGGTTAACAATTTCAATATTTCTTGCTTAAATTTGAAATGTGGATCGAAGAAAACCCTAATTTCTGACATTTCTTCTCTACTCTTTTTGGTGTAAAATATAATTTTTTTATTGTTATTGTAGTTCTTGTTGTCGAACTGCTGATTCAATTTGTTGGTGTCTGTTGAGTTTTTTGAAGTTTAATTTTTGTTGTTTGTGTTTGTACAAACACAAAACAACAATGTTCGTGATTTTTGGACACCGTTGATATTCTTAGTGTGTGTGTTGTGTTGGTGTTACTGAGTTGAATTATTATTTTTGTTGATAAAAATGGTGTATTTGTTATTAAACAGTGATAGTGCTGTTGTTTTATTAAACAAAATTCTGGTACTTTTTTTTTCTATAACAGATGAATTATCTGATGCAACAGATGAACTATTTAATGAAAAAGATGAACCATCTGATGCAACAGATGAACAATCTAACAGATTATTCATCTGTTGCGACAACCGACTCTTTTGTTTAGAAGAAACCTAAACAATATTGACAGTTGATACAACAGATAACTTATTTGACAACAGATGAGTGATTTGTTTTTATTATTTTCAACAGATTTCTCATTTGTTGCAATAGGTTGGTTATATGTTGCAATAGATAACCTACCTGGTGCAACAGATGAATGATCTATTTTTACTGTTTCTAATAAATTGCTCATTCATTGTAACAGGTTGGTTATATGTTGCAACAAATAACCTACTCGGTGTAATAGATGAGTGATCTATTTCAATAGATGAGTGACCTTTTTTTATTATTTCTAACGGATTACTCATCCGTTGCAACAGGTTGGTTATATATTACAACAGGTAATATACCCGGTGTAACAAACCAGTCATCTATTTCAACATATAAGCGATCTGTTTTTATTATTGCAACAAATTACTCATCCATTGCAACAGGTTAGTTATACATTGTAACAGATAACCTACCTGGTGCAATAGATGTGTGATCTGTTGGAACTGTTATTTTACTGTTGTACATATCAGATATGCTGTTATCCTTTTTTAATGATGCATTAACCAATTATAATCTATTTTATGTTCCTGTTATTTTTAGATTATATGACCCCCAAAAGAAAAAAAACTAAACCAAGTCCAAGTAAAGCAGCTAAGCTACATCTACCATTCTATAAGCTTACTTTACTAGCGTTATCTCAATCAGAAATGGAAGATAATGAACATGGGGAGGAGGAATATTTCAAAAGAGATGATCCAAATTCTAATAGCCCTTCCACTGAAGAGTTGATCAAAACCTTCAGCATTGATAGTTATCTTGTGAGAATGCAGAGCGATGGTGCGACAGATTTAACGGGTGATTTCGTGGTTAAGTCAGCCATGGAAAAATCTTTTGACGCTTTTAGAAAAATACTTTGACAATAAAATTTGGAAGCTTATTTCAGGGACAGCTGCTTTGGGCAATACCTTGATTTGCCAGAGGACAACAATGCCTGTTTCCAAATAAAAATGGTATATGATCTTCTCAAGCGTAGGTTTATGTATGAAAACAAAGATAAGATGGATGAGGCGTGGATAAATTATTGTGGCAGGCCTGTTTGTTTTGGTTAGAGAGAGTTTGCCATAGTTACTAGATTAAAATATTATCCTCCTTATTCTTCTCAAGTTATACCTATTCTAACCCCAAAAAAACACCCCGCACACCCCAAAAAGGCAAAGGCAAGTCGTGTGATTGTGATGACTTGGTATCCCTTATTGGTCCAAGCTTTAAAAACATTAATTTGATAGAAGCGTTGAAAGGTAAAAGACTTTCAATGAAGCACAAGCAATCATTGTGCTTGGTTTGGTTTGTACATAGTATTCTTTGGGTGAGAAACGTTAACTACAACATACCACTTGGTTTGATAAAGCTCTCCGAGGATCTTGAGGTATTTAACAGCTATACTCGGGGTTATGAAAGCTTTAAAATGACTGTCAAATATTTATTGACTTAACTTATATGGCTTTTCATGGGCTTTCATGGTAAATATTTCTTTTATTATGAGATGATTCATTTTTTTATTCAATGATGCTTTTGATTTATTGCCGTTATTTTATAGGCTTGGATATTTGAAGCCATTCCTTATTTGAGACAGCAAGTGAACTACCAGAAAGAAGTTTTCTGTCCAAGAATCCTGAGATGGCTGTCAGCCAAAACTAATAAAAATGCAAAATTTCTTGATCTCTTCAACCCCCTCAAGGAGGCTATAAATATTTTTCTAATTAAGTTTTTATTTTAACTAATGATTTTTTAAAATTATTTCATCGTCATTCTAATATATGTACTGGTTTATTTTATATTGTCCATTCGTGGCTTGTTTCGACCAATCAAGAGTTGAAGATGACATTTTTTCTTACTTTACGGTTTGTGCAAACTTTATCGGATCCTAAGATCATTGATAGAATAAAGAAAGAATTATTTGAAGCAACAACCATCACAAGAAAAATAATTTTAGAGGGTGGACTTATTGTTGTTAATGATAGTAGTAGTAGTGGTAGTGATGTGCTGTTGGGGCTAATAATTCTCTTCTTATAGTTTTTGAAACAACAAACCATTATGATTATGAACATACTAGCTATATAGATTTTTTCACTTCTAGCGAATGTTCGGCATGCAAGTGTCAAGACTACAAGGCAAAACATGATGGAGTGATTAATGATATTAATTCATTAACTTCTTCTGTAAAGAAAATGATATCTAAGAGAGGTGTCATTCCATTAAAAAGGATTTCATATCCATACACTCCACTAGAGATCAAGGTGGCTAAGAGGAGAAGAAAAAAAATTTTTAAGGCATCATCAAACATCTAAAAAAGCAAAATTATAACTCCTCTGTCTTTGTCTTGTACCTTTGGTCAATGTACAAGGGCCATAAGAGAGCAACATAAGTTGAAGAAGGTGAATGTATATCATCTGTTCTAACAAACAAACAGACACATAACTATTTGAACAGATGATACATCTGCTGAAAATTATCAAGCAGATATATACATCTGTTGCAACTGTCGTCTAACCTGTTGCATCAGATGTGTTATCTATTGCAACATATATCCATCTGTTTCAGCAAATCAAATAGGTCCTCGTACTATTTTAATTTGTTCTAACAGATGAGTCATATATACAACAGATCGGTTATCTGTTCAAAATTATCATACAACTCTATTTTACCTGTTCGAATTTGCCCAAATAGATGATCCATCTGATGCAACAGATAGATAATCTGCTGTATATGTGTGATTAACATTGATAATTCTAGCTTTCCAGGTGGATGTCACAGAGAAGCTATTGCTGAACAACATAATATCACAGTTGATAATCCTTCAACTGCTTCCATGGAAGAAGAAAAAGTTAAGCCTGTCAGTTTGGGAGAATGAAAGAATTACCCATTTGAAGGGTTCAACATCTCATACGAGGCTTCAAAAAAACTAACAAAGTTGATCAACGACTATTCAGAATGGATTTCTGATGGACTGCTAAAGCATCATCCGGCAGGTACATAAATTATTTTTAAAGATATTGATTTATACAATTTTTGTTGTAAAAATATGACATTAACACATATAAATTATGTAGTAAACAAAATGATGAACACTACAAAGTGAATGAATCGAGTCTTAGTTTCTTTATGTTCGACTTTATTATTGCACATCTTGGAATGAAGGATTGGTTCTATTTGATATCATAGCCCCAAACTTGCTGGAATGATGAGGTTTAAATGCCATACATATTACTATTACTTAATACTTTATTTAATTGCATATGTGTGTTAATGATACTGTCACGTAATCTAAAATATTTAATAATAAGTGCAGCACATTGATGTCATTTTTTACTACCTCCGAAAGAAGGCCAAGTTACAAACACAAGAACAATACAGATTAACGACAGACAATTATTTGTACAAAGTTCACATCAATAATGCCTACAATAGGTTTTTTCAACAACATTCGAAAGTTTTCCGAAATGAGGAATGCTTACTCAACATCATCAAAGGTTTTAGCATTCCAGTTCGCTTACCTTGGTATTTGGTCGACGAGGTGTACATCCCAATCAATTGTGGTGATAAATTCCATTGGGTGTTGACTGTCGTTGTTCTAAAATAGAGGCGCATCCGAGTTTATGACTCAATGTCGTGGAGGACACGTTCTGGGATGTCGTTTGTGATCTAAAATCTGGCTAAAATATTGCCTACTTACCTTAATATAATTGGCTTTTTGGACTAAAAGGTTCATACTGATTGGTCAATGATTGAAGTATATCGGGATAAAATGGTAATCCATTTGATGTAGAATGTGTTGAAGGAATTGCTCAACAACCTATTGGTATCCTGTAAGTATCATGATTTAGTTTCATTTTATAAATTTCACAATGCTTACATTAATTGCAAGATATGGATTATCTATTTTTTTTAAAACGCAGGGATTGTGGCCTTTTTGTTGCAACTTACGCCGAGTATTTGAGCAATGGATTACATGTAAGAAATGATATACTTGATGCCAAATTACTCCGCAAAAGATATGCTGCTCTTTTATAAAAATACGGAGAAGTGAAAGCACAAAAATCGTATGCAAGTGACATTAAAGATCCACGATGACCAAAGTCGAATTCCATAGCACCGGATGAAGAACAACTTATCCATATTGAGTAAATCTTTATAGCTTGAGTCTGTCAAAGTAATAACCTCTTCTTGGGAATTGTTGTCACCACAGGTTAAATTATTGATTTATTTGTAGAGTAAATCATTTGTACCCATAATAATTTTTTTATATTTTATTTATTTGTTGAGTTATTTCATGTAATTTTTGAAGGATTCGATTTATTTTATGTTGTCTATGAATATAATTTAATCCTTATTTTTAAACTTATTAATTGAAATGAAATACTAGATTCAAATATCGCAACAGATAATAAATCTGTTGCAACAGATGACATATCTGTTGGAAATTATAAAATAAATTTAGATGTATGTTGCAATATATAGGTCATCTGTTGGAAATTATCAAACAGGTCTTCCTACTATTTTGATTTGTTCCAATAGATTACCTATTAGTTGTAACAGTTAGACTATTTATTGTAATAGATTGTATATCTGTTGCCACAGATAGACTGAGAAATATCTGTCTAATGCAATAAATGACCAACCCATTACAACAGATAATCAATCTTTCACAATAGATATATATCTGTTACCACAGATAGACAATCTGTTGCATTATAAAAAATTCAACTTTCGTTAAACATAAAATATTGCCACTACATGTAAAGTGAAGTGGCTTGGAATATAAAATTGTTATGGTGTTTGTCTTTGTACATCTTCTTTATACATAGGCTCCAAGCATCTAGTTAGTACCCCATAAGCCCAGACCTCTTGCATTTTTTCCACAATAGCGTCACATAGACAGGCCATTTCTGTGTCAGTCAGCAAACATTCGATGAATCCAAGCACGTACAACCCGCACGCGACATCAATTTTATTTTTTTGAAGGTCCATGTCCTTATTTCGGCCTTTAAAATCCCATGATTTCTTCTTCAACACATCTGCTGGCAAATGATCCATCAGTTTACTCTGCCTTAAAAAGCTGGGGAGCAACTCTGACACTGTAATACCCCGTATTTGTCTTAGCTCAATTCAACCCATAGTGCATGTACAAGCGGCTTAGAACTTGAAAATTTAGCTAAGTGTTGGAGACTTAGTTTTATTTTGGCCTCTTAACTTTGATGACTTTTAAAGTGACCTTCCCGACCCCGAGACATAAGTTTTTGAGTTGTTTCATGATTAGGGGTGTAAGGAGCATGTGTTGGGTAAGTTTCAGATTTTTTGGACGAGGTTTGGACCACGTTTGGATTTCCAAAATAATAAGTCACCGCGATTGGGATGCGTCACGGGGGAATAGAGATGTAGGCCTTGGCACATTATGATGAGGGCTCAATAGGCATTCCAGTTACGAATTTAAATTTCCCAGGGACAGTCAGGTATTTTCCCATGGTCCTAATTCGTAAAAACATGGGATTTATCATCAGTTAAGGAATTATATGCCCTATTTCCACAATTTTTTTAAAAATAAACCCTATCCATCACCCAAGTTCATCTAGTTCAACCATTATTTCTTTAATAAAACTCAAGAATTTGAGATTCACCACCCAAGAACGATCAAGAACGTTAATTCTCTTCCAAGATTAAAGACTTAAGGTATGTTAAATGTTCATCCATGCGCCCTTTTTATCCATGGAGTCCAAGTACCTATTTTTGTGTTCTAAATTATGAATTCACATGTTTACAATGAGTTAATTTTATGAAGCTTTTGGGAATTTCAATTATGCATGATGTTTACAAGTGGTTTTAGTTGAAAAGTAGCCTTTACATGTCTGAAGCATGAAATTCCATGTTAAATCCCCTAATGTATGGTTTTAGTGTTATGATTATGTTATTCCCACATGTTTCAATCATTTCCATGCCCAAGTTTATAAATTTCAAGTGTTTGATGAAATGTCTAAGAGATGAATTTTGACCAATAACTTCTTATTATGTTTTTGAAACTTTGGTATGCTTTTTACTGTTAATGTTATTGAGTCTTGGGGATTATGAATACCCAAAATTTAGTTGTTTACTTAGTTTTAATACCTTCAGAATGGTTTTCAGGTATATATGTGTATTATTAGTTCAGTCAGTTATCCTATCAGTCAAGTTTAGATCAGTTCAGTATTCCGAGTCAGTTTAGTTGGGAATAGGATTTAGCACCGAGTGAACCCAGGGATGAGGGCTCGCCTACCAGTTGGGGGTATGAACTTTAGTAGCAGTGCTTACGTTCTAAAACTATGTAGCTAGTGTAGGTTAGAGATATTAACCTACCAGTTGACGGTTGACATATATCTCACTAGAGCACCTGCCAGTAGAGGGTTACTCTTTAGTTCTTCACGACTTCATTTCAGTGGATCCACATAACCATTGTCAATACTCATGGAAAGGTACTGACACTCTTCAAAATGGGGTCACAGGTTGGACCCCAACTAGCTCTTATTGGGACATGTCGGTTAGATGATAGCTCCCACAGCCTCAGCCCAATATTCAGTTTAGAGTTTAGTTTCAGGCTTGCTTGACCATGGCATACAATTATTAGTTATTCAGTATTAGTATTTCAGTATTTCTGTTTACTGAACCATTGCAGTCATAAACCTTAATCTTTCCCTTATTGAAAAGTATCTCAAAAAAAAGAAAATATATGACTTTCACATTCATGACTGCAAGAATTCTCTTTGCCTTGGTCTATTTCTTGCCGTATGGATATGGCCTCTTTCCTCTAACATAGTTAATCATATCTTCATCCCATTCAGACGTAGAAACTAACCAATCACATCCCGGGCCACCAGGAGTTTTAGATAGCCTAGTGAGCTCATTGTACCTATTCTTAAAATTATTATAGAAGTTGAGGTCTATTATCCTATCATCATCATCATAAGCATCCGGGTACGCTAATTACTTGCCCCTCATGAGGCAGAGAATTTCATCAATATACTGTGATATAAGAAGACAATTTTTAAATAGGTTAGTAATTTTAAAGAAGAAAAACATAGTGGAAAGATGCACCAGATAGTCCATCTAGTGCAGAAATTTTCTGAATCTATTCACAGATTACCTAGTTAACGCAACTTATGCAACAAGTATTTAATCTATTGCAACAGAACCACCACCAGTTCCACCAGAATACCCAGATGTTGCAACAGATTATACATCTATTGTATAGCTTCTTCTTCATGGAGTAGATTAGAAGACTAGGTTAGGAAAAGTAAATTTACCTTGTCTACATACCACTCACTCTAAAAGTAAACTTACCTTTTCCACATACCATTCACGTATATTTGTCATACTCTTAAAGTCTTGGGCGTCAAACATATGCATGGTGTATTCTTGTGCTGATTTCTTCTTCTTGGCATACGTGGTCGTTCATAGTTCCTTCCTCTCTTTGTCATCAAGTGCCGCGTATATGTCCACCTTCTTCAGTGGCTCCTGAACTTCAACAACTTTTGGAGAGGGAGGAGTTATAATTTTTTTTATTTTCAGACTGAAAAGTATTTGATTATTTTTTCTTTTCTTTCTCCTATCTGCCATTATAGGAGTGTATGGCTCCCTCACCTTCTTGGATGGTATGACGCCCCTCTTGGATTTTAATTTCTTGGCAACTTCAGTGATAGCCTCTAGTTTTTCAAGGAGTTTATCCTATCTGTCCTTGCACACTTTGCATTTGCAATGAGAACATGAGGGTGAAAAGGGGTGAGAGGGACCACTGTAAGGGTAAGAGAGACCAGTGTAAGGGTGAGAGGGACCTGTGTAAGAGGTGATTTCAAATGTATTTACTTTTTTGAGCATAAATATGCTCATCATCACGACTGGAAGCAGTATCAGCATCAGGATGGCTGCCACCAACATAAAAAACTCCACCAGCCACACCCTAGAAGAAACACCCAAATCCGTTGCAGTAGTGGTCATGAAGAGCTTCAACATTAGGTTGACCTTGCCTAACTAGTCTTTTTATGGTTGTTTCTCTAGCCAATTTCTTTTTTATTAACTTCACTGTTGGGTCTGCTATTGTATCAATAAGACCTAGAGTAGTAAAAGAAGTCATCCTCAACTTTTGCTCAGTAGGCACGATCCAAGGATGCATAACCTATACATAAAAGACAGATATATTTAAATCATATAATAATAATTTACAGTCAGTTGGGTTACATGTTAACACAGTCAACTTATGCAATAGATAATTTATCTATTACAACAGCTGATCTGTATATCGTAATAGATTAGCAATATATTGAATCGGATTATCCATTTGTTGCATAATTTTTGGTAGATGGGTAATCTGTTGAGTCGGGTTTAGAGAACTAGAGCAGTAGATGGTTTATTTGTTGTGAAATATGGATCATCTGTCACAACAGATTACCTATCTATTGCACCGATTATATTAGATGGTTAATCTGTTGCAATAGACGACCCATCTACCGTAACAGATGGCACATCTATTTCAATTTCTTTCTTTGAGTCTAATTATTTTATTTGAAAGAAGACATACTGCATCATCTGGAGGGTTAAAGAGATCAACCTCCTTAATTCTTGTGCTGTTCTTTGCAGCCAACCACCTAAGGATCCCTGGATGGGAAACCTCAATCGGGTAATCCTTGACCTACTTTTAGAGGAGAGGAATGAATTCAAATGCCCAAGCCTAAAATATGTAAATAGAAAGCAAGCAAAAAAAATCATAATAATTATTCTATATAAAATAATGGATGAGTAAACAAATAGTGATTAAATTTACCATGAAAGCCCAAGGAAAGTCGTATAATGTGATCGTATTTAGGGATAGCTTTGTCAGTGAATATTTGACAGTCAAGTTGTAGCTTTCATATCCCCAGGGATAAACGTTGAATTTCTTAAAATCCTCAGCAAGCACCAATAAATCATCTTCTATGATTTTCTTGATGTCTCTTGCCAATATAACGGAATGGGCAAACAAACTAAGCAGAATTATTCCCTATACTGCTTTGGTATGGTTTTATCCTTGAGATCTTCTATCAAATCTTCTGTTTTGTAGCTACGTCCAGCAATGTCTGACAACCCATTTATTTTTTCCTTGCGTTTGTTGGTTTTAGTGGGTGGTTGCCTCGACAATGCCTTCCCTCTATTTGATGGTGGTGGTTTGGCTGTCCTGCTTTCCTTGAACTTTTTGTGGGGTGTTTCCTTGATAAGAGGTTCTTCTGGACGATCGCATCTCAAGCCTGTCACTATGGCAAACTCTTTCAAGCCAAAATAAACTGGCATGCCACAGTAGTTGATCCAAATTTCATCCATCTTTTTGACCCCTCCTTCTAATCTTTATCATCCCCCATGCATTGATCCTATGCTTGATAAGACCATATACCATGCTCATTTAGAAGTGGGCAGTATGGTTCTCTGACAGCTGAAGAAAGCATCCAAAGAAGCTCTTCTTAAAAAGTTCGTCTATGTTTTCATTTTTTATAATATTTCTAAAGTCATCAAAAGGTTTCCCCAATTGACATTTAAGTACAAGATCACCAGTTAGTTCTGTAGGGTTGTCTATCAGCATCGCAACTTAAAATTTATCAATACTCATAGTTTTGACAGTCTCATACTGGGATTTCGATCTTAATTCCTCCCCACTTTTATTTTTCTCTTAATTATGATATTTTGCCTATAGAGATGCATTTTCCTCTTAGTTATGATATTTGGCCCATAGAGATGATTTTCCTCTTAGTTATGATTATTGTGCTTATAGAGATGATTTTTCTCTTGGTCATGATGCATAACCTATAGATATGAGATGTCTAATAGAGGTGATATACTTATTGATATTATGCCTCCTAGATGTGAGATACCTTCTATATGTGAGATGATTATAAATATGCTACGGTTTATAAATATGATTATTGATATAAGTCCCGAATATATATATGGGCCTAAGGCCATGATTATGATGTTGTGATTATTTCAGATAAATTAATGGGCCAAGGGTCATGTTATGGTACTGATTAAATATCTAAGAAGTGTTCATCATTGTGAATGATGTGTTTGCAATTTATGAATATGAATATGTATATATTTGTATACACATCTCTCCTGTATGGGATGGAGGAAGATGCGGTATGATGCTTATTATTCCATTGATTGAATACTGGTGATGGTATGCATAGGTTTGGTACGTTCATGATTATTTACCATGATAAATGATGTGATTATAGCCGAAATATGATCTTATGGTTTTTCTTCTTGTTAGATGGTTAAGCTATGTGGTAACTAGTTGTCTATTAGTTAACTATTGCACTTGATGGCTAGAAAGCTAATGTATTAGTTAATGAATCTTGCTTAGTTGGAACATGGTAGCTAATGATGGCCAGTTAATGAATGATGTCATTTAATAAAAGATGGTTAGGCGACAAGTAGTAATGTGTTGTCTAGTAATGATTAACAAAAATAGGATGAATAGTTGATAATAATGAATGGTGGATAAATGACGATTTTGGTCTAATGATGAACCTAGACTAGATGTTAGACATTGACTATTAAATGAATAGTGGTTAGTTGTTATCTTGTGAATAAGGATTACGTGAAGGATAATGTTTAGGCTAATAACTAGAGGTTATGTCATGACTAGCGAACTAGCGGTTTAATAATAATAAATGTTGGTTAGCTAATAATGAGTAATTAGGATGTATTGATAAGATAGATATCTTTACGGTTATGAGTATATCAGCTTGCGTCTGTGCACCTATTATATGCCTATATTTATGTGTCGAGAGTTATGATGATACATTGATACCCGGCAAGGCCGGAGGATATTATGATGATATTGATACCCAGTTCGAGTCCGGAGGATACTATTGAGATGATATTGATACTCGTAAAGGCCGGAGGATATTATGATGATATTGATATCCGGTTCAAGTCCGAAGGATACTATTAAGATGATATTGATACCCGGCAAGGCTAGAGGATATTATGATGATATTGATACCCGATTTGAGTCCGGAGGATACTATTAAGATGATATTGATACCCGGCAGGGCCGGAGAATATTGTGATAATATTGATACCCAGTTCAAGTCCGGAGGATACTATTGAGATGATATTGATACCCGGTGAGGCCGGAGGTTGATGAAGATGATGATGGTCCTGATGAGGATAGTTATGATGCTTTGTGATATTGATGGTATATTTTGCATTCATTCCTGCATGTGCATCACCTATCACCAGTATGCACCTATGTCTATCAGTCGGTATAGGACGGTTGCATAAATATGGGTAAATAATATGTCTTGTATTATTGTTTGTTGATTGAACCTTCTGAGTCTGGGGCGGTGGGGGTACACATAGGCTCGGCTAGGTATTTGGTTGTCTGGAGTAGCTGGTTATTTACGATGTTATTGATATTGTTATTATCATGGTTATGATCATTATTATGGCTAGCTTATGAAAGATTGCTCATGGATCTGGTATTGGGATTGAGGTATGTCTTCGACCTTTGCTATCTTATGATTATATTACTATGCACAATTATTCTACGTCTAGCCATATGGATTAGAAATCTTGAGTATGTTGGTATTGAATCCTGATAGTATTATAATAAGGTCTTAAAATGAGAACATGAGAATCTAGGTTATATTTGAGATAACCTCCTGTTTATATGTATTATATAAATCTAGTGATATGAAGTCATGGTACTATCGTATATCCCTTTCTTCGTTGTTCATATTGTATAGTCGTACCTTTGCCTTGTATATTACAATATATCTTTCTTTTGCTTTTTATCTGTATATTGACCTGGGATATACGGTATAGCTTTGGCATATATTGAATGTAGCTGGAATAAGATAGTTCACCTTGATACTTCCTTAGTTTTATTATGTTAGACTCTTGGATATGAATAGGATAGTTGTCCCTTGTTATTCTCATTGACTTATTACATGATTTATGGACTCTTGGTTGTAGTTTCCATTCTGTTTATATGTTGTATATATTTACTTTATCTTTGGATCTCAGTTGGCAGTTGCCTACTGAGTACCATTCATTTGGTACTCATACTACACCTCTGCAGCCTGCAGATCATAGTACGAGTTATTGCCGTTGATATGTGCATCATGTGGAGTAGCCCTAATTCAGAGACTTGGAGTGAGCTCTTGACGTGCAGAGTATTACTTGTCTCTCTCCTATGTATTAGACTAGCCTCTAAGTTGTATTCAGAGGTAAGTTGAATCAGTGTATTTCTCCTTGATATATCACTTTTGTACTCTTATTATGTTTAGAAGCACTTGTACTGATACCACCAGGTTTTGGGATTCATCTATTTATTGATCTTTATCTCATATATTCCGCATTTTTTTCTTATGTTGTTAAGTACTCCGTTACTAGCCATTCCGGACTACAGGTTGGCTTGCCTACTGGTGGGTTATGGTAGGCGCCATCATGACCTGAAAAGTTGGGCCGTGACAAACTTCTTTGGCAACATTACTAAATTTGTGTGGGTAATAAACTTGGGTAGTTCATATCTACCAAAAAAGTCTTTACATTTCATAAATGTCATTCTTAATAATTTCCCAAGAATCTTGATATAAAACTCCAGTCATACCATCTGGTCCTCCTGCACTATTTCTGTTAAGCCCCATTACAACTTCTTTGACTTCCTACATTGTTGGATATGAAATCAACTCCTCATTCTGATTAGAATCAATTAACTCCAGTATTTCCTCTAGTATAGAGAAGTCTTCACATTGCTGCCCTTTAGTAAACTGCTTCTCAAAGAATCTGAGAGCAGCATCTGAAATATCTGCCAATTATCCATCCCCTACCCTTCTTCATTTTGAATTTAACTAACCTTCAGCCTGTTTCTTCTCCCTCTTACAATAGTATGGAAAAATTTAGTGTTCCTCTCCCCATCCTTAACCACTCAAATCCTGATTTTTGTTTCCAGAAATCCTCTTCTCTTCTGAGTTGCATATTCAGCTCTGCCTGGGCTTTGAACAATTTAGTTCTATTCTCTCTAGATGGATTCCGTTCAAATTGGACCTCCAAGACTTTAATAAAATCCTCAAGAGTTGCAATTTCTTGAAAAATATTACCAAATCTCTCTTTACTCCACTGAGTCAATGCTTTCTTAGTCTTCTTCGGCTTATGATGAAACATGATAAATAGGTTACCCTGCACTTCTGTTATCCAATTCTTCCTAATTACCTCCAAGCAAGTCTCATCTTCCAGCCAAAAGTTCAAAAATCTAAAAGATTTAATGATCTTTTCCTGTTAATTATACATCTGCAATAGCAAAAGAGTATGATCCGACCCACTTCTAGGCAAAAGTTCTACTTCTAGTACCTGGAATAAATTTTGTAGATTTTTATTCCATAATGCTTTATCCAGTCTCTCAAATATGCAAGCTTCATCCACTCTCCCATTCCACCATGTAAACTTACTCCCTTTAAAACCTGGATCTTCTAAATTACAAACACTTATACAGTGATTAAAATAAACTGTATCTGCTACTGTAACAGGTAAACCTCCAAGATTTTCTTCATTGCTAGTTACTAAATTGAAATCTCCCCTAACCATCCATAGTTCATTTATTGATTGAGTTATATCAACTAGAGATTCCCACAATGCCATCCTTCCCTGATTTGTATACTTAGCATAAACTAAATTTACTACTACTCTAATTCCTTCTCCTTGATCAAAGATCTTCAATGTCAATTGTTACTCTTGATCTATTACAACAGTATATTAGACTCTTCCATCACAAAAAAAACTATATGTTTCCAGAAGAATTACTTACTGCATGCTGCATCCCCAATCTACTGTTATTGACCTGATCGAAACCACAAACAAGAATGCAAGACAGATTGAGTATCATTACATCCTTAGCCATATGGATATAAATGATTGTGTTTTCTTGCCTTAGCATGCTTTCAACATATCTTGGAGAAGATCAGATGCTTCCTGTACTATATGAATCCCGATAATTTTCAAGTTTGCCTCCAGTTTGCCGATTCGATATTAAAGATTATCGTTGCTATTTTTTAGGTTAATATAAAGTTCTTGGTCTTTTCTGAGCTCGTCAATAAGGAACACTTCCTTCAAAGTTATGGCATTGTAAAAGGCCTTTAGAAGGCTTCCAAAATACTTTCTTCAGAAGGCTTAAATGATACATAGAGGGTCGCTATGTTTATTTTAGGTGAACATATTGATGCACACTCAAGCAGTGGTCCCAACAGTTGAACAATTCACTTTATCGAGCGTTGTTCAATGAAACTTGTTCAACGCAACCTTCAAAGGAATTGATAGGTTAATGAGCCTGAAATTACATAATATTTGATCAGTGATCAAATGTTACGTAATTCTAGACTCATTATTCAGTCCTTTATAAATAGGTCCCTCCTTACTCGTACATTCTACTCTACTTCTAGATATGGCTGATCCAGATTCGTACAAGGTGATTCATCTCGAGTCTTTGCAGGAATATGAAAGGCAGATTCATGTACTCCAGAGGGAGTTGGGCGACTTCAGAGCAAGGCTGAAAAGGGCCCTGCTGCTGCCGAATTACGATTGGCCACTGCTACTGCTACTGCTACTGCTACTGCTACTCCTACTACTACTCCTACTCCTCCTCCTCCTCCTCCTCCTACTACTCCTACTCCTACTGCTGCTGCTGGCTACTGCTGTTGCTGCTGTCTCCGCTGCGGCCCCCCCCACCACCACCACTACCACCACCACCACCACCACCACCACCACTACTACTACTACTACTACTATAATAATAATAATAATAATAATAAT
>NC_061119.1:141303518-141307859 GCF_002878395.1 Capsicum annuum
ATGTCGACGGTTGGAGGTAGGGATTGAGCGTTTGTGGCAACGGATGAACCTTATGTTGCAACAGATAGTTAATCTGTTGCGACAAATGGATCATATGTTGCAATGGACGATTGTTAATAAAAAAATGGTTATAGTTATTGAGAGGGTGAAAAGTCATGACTTTTTGATTATTTAATATGAAAAATGATTCGTAAATAAATAATAAGGAAATAAATGATAAACACAATTTATAACCGTAAAAGAACGGTTAATTAATTTTAATAAGTAATCATGACTTTTTACCATTTTTATTTTTAAATATATTTTTTAAATTATTTATTTATTTATTTATTATATAATAAAAAAGTCACACATTGAATTAATTAAGTTATATGGTGATTGTTAAAAAAAAGGTGAACAATCGTGACTTTTTCTCTAACAGATTCAAAACACCCGATGCATCAAATTCTCCATCTGTTAGAATAAATCAAAAAAGCTTCTAAAAAAGATGGTTGATTTGTTGCAATAGATCGGTTATTTGATACAACAGATATATAATCTGTTGCCACAACTGAATAAAAATAGTTATTATTTTATTAAAGAAACGATTATTGAAAAGGTGAGAAGTCTTCGATTTTTTAATTGAGAAAAATATTATTTAAATTTAAGAACTAATTAATAATAATAAGATAAAAAGTCATGACTTGTCACAATAATAAAAAATTCACCAGCTTGAATTAATTAAGTCATTTCTTTTCATAGAAAATAATAAGAAAATAAATGATAAACACAATTTATAACCGTAAAAAATGATTATTTATTTTAAATAATTGATGTTAATGCTAAATAGGCAACAAGTAGTGAATTTTCACCATTTTTATTTTTAAATCTATTTTTTTAATTTATACAATAAAAAAGTCACCAAATTTGGATTAATGATATGATGATCATTAAAATAGATTATACGTTGCAACAAATAGATTATCTGATATAATAGGTTATCAATTTATTGCAACAAATAGTATATCTGTTGTCACAAATAGGTTATCTAATGCAACAGATATAGAATCTGTTGTCACAACTCAATAAAAACGGTTATTGGAAAGAGCTAATTAATAATAATAAGCTGAAAAGTCATAAATTATCACCATAATCAAAAAGTCAGTCAGTAGCTTGATTTAATTCAGTCATAACTCTTCACAATAATAAAAAGTCACCAGTTTGTATGTAATTAATAAATGGAGGTGAACAATCGCACTTTTTTGCCTAACTCATTCAAATGCAATCCTCTATAAATAGGTCCCTCCTTACTTGTTCATTCTACTACACTCTATTTATTTCTTGCATCTTGTCTTTCATGTTACACCTTCAACCTTTTTCTCTTCCCTGACTCAGGTAAGTTTTTTTTCTTGCTTTTTGTGTAAATATACCCAATTGGTAGTATATGTTGTATTACATTCGGATTCTTTTCTTTACTTTTGTTTTTACGTTTTTTGTCAATTCATGTGTGTTTTAGATATGACTGATCCAGTGTGGGACGTTGCTTTTCTGCAATACGCTATACGAAAACTTGGGAGATAAGTTTATGACCTACAGTGGGAGTTGGGCACCGTAAGATCAAGGATGCTTTGGGAGATCCGCAGGCTGAGGGGGCCCGCTGCTGCCGGTTGAAGATTGGCCAGCTCGCAATAATAATAATAATAATGATAATAATAATAATTCGATTATTTTTTTCTTTTAGCCTATGCATTTTTATTTGTTTTTGTTTAATACAAAAATTTATGTTTGATCGACTTTGACGTTTTAATTCTTATTTAATTTTTATTATGTCTTTCTTCCTCTCAACAAACTGTTGACAATTAAGAAATAATTTAAATCCGGTAGCAATAGCAAAAGTTGAAACATATTGGTTATCTGTTGGATTTGTGGTAGGAGCTGTATTGTGTTGTTCCAAACAAATTTCTCATCTATTGTAATAGAATAATTATCTGTTGCAATAGATAAATAGTCTTTTGTAATAGAGAAATATTCTATTGCAATAGATTACTCGTCTGTTGCAATAGATGAGTTATATGTTGCAACAGATAACTCGTCTGTTGCAACAGATTACCCATCTTTTCGATTCATGTTACGGGCACTATAGGACCATAAACATGAATTTACTATATGGGTCTTCTTTTGTAATAGAATATTTATCTGCTGCAATAGACTGAGTGATATGTTGAAATTATGGGTTCTTATGTTGTATTCATGAACGAGTTTTATCTATTGTTGAAAAAACAGCAGTAGCAGTGTACCCAGATGATAAATTCAACTAAAAATCATAATTTTACTTCCAAAGTCACCTATGAAGTAATGGCAAAGGGGAAAGTGATATACGAAACAAAATTTCACCTAAAAAATTTGTCAAGTAGTAGCAGTAGCGGTAAAAACAACAACAATGGTCGACAAGAAGAAGATGAAAATGATAATGAAGTAGAAAATGACAATAATGAAGTGGAAGATGATGAATAAAGCAGCAACAACAATGAACAACAAAAATCGCGAAGAGAGAGAAAACAACAACAAATGAGAAGAGAGAGAAACATGCCTTTTTCCTCCGTTTCCTGTTATATCAACTAATATTTGGATCAAAGTATAAATTTAAACGCTTGTGGGTTATTTTCAAATTTCCCAACTTTCTTAATCCATAATAAAGTAATTGTCACATCCACTCAATTATTAAGACTTGAGTAACCTACACCCCATTTTCAAATTCTTTTGTCACTTTTAGCTCAATGCCCCGAGTAACATTTTGTAGCATCTGATATAGAACCCCTTTTCTTTGTTTTTTTGATCTTCTTATCACATTTCTTTGTTTTCTGATCTTCTTTAGTTCTTTTTTTTATTCGTTTGTCTTTAGTTACTTGAAAGTAAAAGGTACCTATATATAACTTGCACATTCTTATTTTGTGAATCAAATAATCATGTAACTATAATATTTATATGACCTAAATAAAGCAAAAATAGTTAAAAAAGAAATTGGTCACCATAAGTTTTAGTGCGCTCCCAATTTTAAATTTATTAAATACAAAAAGTGAAGGGCTGATTAATACTCCCTCCATTCCAAAATAATTGAATTATTGGGGTAAAAAAACCCTCTAAAGAAAAATCTTTTAAGACATAAATTGTAGGTTACTTTCCACTGTTACACTTTTAAATGTTCTTAAATTACTCTCCTAGAAAATGTGAAGTACTTAAGAACCTCATTAAATGAAAGGGTAAAATTGAAAGAAATTTCCAACATATCTCTTGAAGAATGAATAATTTATTTATTTTGAACATTGAAAATTAGTCCAACAATTCATTTATTTTGAAATGGAGGGAGTAAATCATTAAATTGATGACAATGGCTTTGGGCTTTTTAAACTGAAAAAGAGAAAAAAAAAGAATTGAAAAAGAGAGAGCAATTAAGAGAATATAGCTATAAAATAAATATCAAATTTAATTAGATTAGATTGAGAAAAAATCCAAAGAAAAAAAAAAGAGAAATATGAAAGGAGGTCATAGAGAGATGTGTGTATATATATACACACACACCCCTCCCCCCTCTCTCTATGTATATATACATATATAGTGTGCGTGCTTTGTACGTTAGTTTTATGACAATTAATAAAGTTATATAGGAACACAATTATTATGTAAAATTTGATCTTTTTACAAATGATTCGTTGATTTGTGCTCTTTCTCATCACTTTAATTATTTTATCTTGATAAAAATGTTATTTTAACATATTAAAAATGACTTACAATCTCGAATGATCCTTTTATGAAAACTTTATAATGTAAAGATATAGTAGTGATTAATCAAATATGCAAGAGAGGACAATTACCACTAATGAAATAAGATACAAACAATAGTTAGGACCTATTCTAGTAAACTTATCATATTAAGGAGGGTTTTTGTCACAACCCGAGCTGAAGCCCTGACCGTGATGGGCATTCCAAACCAATGAAGGCCAACCATAACTAAAGAGCAAAAATATGATAAAATCAAATGGAGTCTTTCAAGTTAAATAAGAAAGTATACAAGACTCTAAAAGACATAATAGCAAAACATCCATCACAATTAGTCTACGAAGCTTCTAGCATAACAAGATCTGTCTAAGCAAGAACAAGACCCCAGTAATACCATAACTAAAAACAACTAAAGATCTAGGATAAAATGCCTTATGAAAGATGGAGGGCTCACCAACTCTGATGATTTCTAAATGATCCTAGTGCTGCATTAAACTGTGGGAATGTGCCTCTGAACCTATATCATGAGAAGATGCAGCCGTTCGAGGATGGTTAATACGTGAAATGTATTGGCATGTAGAACAA
>NC_061119.1:141310859-141337058 GCF_002878395.1 Capsicum annuum
AATAAATAACATTGAAAATCTAGAATTAGATATACATTATAGTACAGATAGGATAAATTATTATACAGAAATTTGTAACCTGCAATTACTACAGGATAAAATAATTAATGAATATATCTTACGAAAAAAGTAAATCATTAAAAGATATTGAAACAAAATTTAAGAAATATCCACGCACAAATAAAAATAGATTCACTAGAAACCTAATAAATCTATTTAGATCTTAGATCTATTAAATCCGCGCACCCCCCTACACTCCGAATACAACATGAAGACTAGTCTAGTACATAGAGGGAGGTAACCAATACTCCGAATGTTAGGAGCTCACTCTATGTATCTGAACCATGGAAGCTCCGCATGATGCACACATCAACAACGATAACCCATACTATGATCTGCAGGCTGCAGAAGTGTAGTATGAGTACCAAGCATGTGGCACTCAGTAGGCAACTGCCAACTGAGCTCCAAAGATAAAGCAGATATGCATAACATATAAATAGAATAAAAAATTACACCCAAATGTCTAGCAACTACATAAGACAACCAATGAGGTAATAAGGATAAACTATCCTATTCATGTCCAAGAGACTAATATAATAAGGCTAAAGAAGTATCAAGGATGAACTATCTTATTCCAGCCATACTTAGAAATATCAACACTATACCGTATATCCCTAGCCAATATACAAATAAAGGGAGAAAGAAGAATATACAATAATACACAAGGCCAAGGAATGAATATACAGTCTGAACAAATGAAAGAAGGGATGTACGGTAGTACCATGGCTATATATAGCACTCTCTCTCTCTCTCTCTATATATATATATATGGTCTCATAATATCTTTATTTTATGGTCTTATAATCCTAGCAGGATTTAGTACTAACATGTTCATGATTTTTAATCCATATGTCTCATCATGAATTAATCATGCATAATAATAAATTCATAATACAAAAGAGACCAAAATCATACCTCAAATCTCGGTACCGAATCAATGATAAATCTTTCATAAACTAGAAATAACAATGATCATAATAATGATAGTAAAAAAATCAATAACATCACAAGTAATCGGCTATTTCGGACAACCAAATGCCTAGCCGAGCCTATGACCCCTATTGGCCCAAGATCAAAAGGTTCAATCAACATACAACAATACAAGGTATATTCATCACCTATATCTATGCAACCCTCCCATACGAACTCATAGACATAGGCGCATACTGGTGATAGGCAATGTGTATGCAAGTATGAATGCAACAAAATCCATAATATCATAATGCCAATGTCATAACCATCAATTTCTTAACCATCATTATCATAAACATCCTTCATCCTTGCCGGGTGTATATATATATATCCCGTACATAGGGCTAGCCGGAAATGGATTTTAGATGAAAGTGGGTTTTAACTCTTATTAGGAAGAATGGTCATAAAATTATATTTTAACTAGAATCACATCATTTACAAGTATAATGATCATGAATGTACCGAATATATGCATGCTATCACCAATATCTAAAATAATGAAACCATAAGTATCATACCATATACCATAAAGATGTATAAAACATATATATATCTACAACTTCAACCAAATCCTTTACAAGGATAAATAATTTCCAGATGTCCAACTCATATCATAACACGATCTTTGGCCCGGTAATATGTTCGAAATAATTACAACATCATAATTATGGCCTTAGGCCCATATACGTATCTGATATGCTATAGAAATATAGCATTTTTGATGCTTAAAACGAGAAAAATATGCAAGTTTATTAGGTCATTTTGTTAAATATGCTGAGTTTTGGGTATATTTTACAGAAAACCAGATTTTGGGTGCAATGTTTGAAAAAGAGATGAAAAAGGTGTTTTTGATGATAAAAGGATGCTTCTTGGAACTTAGGGTACTTACCGGGTGTTCATGGCGAAAGATTGGACTTAAACTTGAAGTTTGGATGCTTGGTTACATATTTTGGAAGGCCAGACACATACTTAGGACAACATGTGGTCTGCATATAGCACATGTGGGGCACATGTGTCCTAAGTAAGTGCCAAAAGTGGAGATCCCAAAGTGTTGAGGCTGCAGGAAATTTTTCTGGCACATATGGTGCCAACATGCGCTGACCCATAGGCCACATATTGTACATGCACCAGCCATAGGCTGCATATGGTTACCATATGTGGCCACCAACCCCTATTTTTCCTTTTTTGTTTAGGATTTTGTTTTAGGGTTTCCTCATATACTATAAATACCCCTTATGTATTTTTTAGCTAAGGTTACACACTTTTACTACTTACAAACATAATTTAATTTTGAGATCTATTTTCAGTCTTGGAATTTGCTTGTATTAATTTTGATTCTTAATCCATTTGGAGTTTTTGGGTTTTAATTGTTAACTCTTGTGATTTCATCTTATGCTTTCAATTATGAATGTTGTTAGTTATTTCACAAGCATGAGTGGCTAAAACCCATAGCTAGGGTTGTGGGAACCCTGGCAAGTTGATAAAGTAGGGAAAGTGCTTTGTTGTTCTGAATTGATACCCATGACATGGATTATCTTCGAACAAGTTAGGGGAGCTCCCAAGAGGGTCAATCACCACGTGGAATAAGCTGCACAAGCATTTCTTAAACTGGTTCTTTCCTCTATCTACGATGATGTAGCTAAAGAAAGATTTATGATTTCAGGCAGTTGTATTCTGAATGTATGTATGAGGTTTGGTTCAGGTTCGAGAAGAAGCTTAGTATGGTACCCAATCATAGGATTTCAGGGCCAACTTCGTTGGAGATATTCTACAGAGCCCTAAATGTCAATTTCAGAGCTATGGCAGACATAATCACCGGAGGAGCATTTATGAGGTTACGATGGGAGACAACTTTGGACATAATTGATTAGATTTCTCTCACTAACCGAGGGTGGCAAACTTAGGAGGATGAGAGGGGATCTGGAATATATGCTATTAGTGAAACCAGTGATTACAAAGTCGGTGATGATTCTGTAGCACAGGAGATTGCATTACTAAGGACTGATATTGGGCTCTTCACAAAGCAATTTGCAACCATGAACGCTGAAAAAGTGAATACAGTAGGAGCACAGAGGACAACTTCCAAAGCTTTTGAGTTTGATGTACTAGAGAAAACTAAATATCTTGATCATGAAATGACAGGTTTTCGAGTCTAAGGACAAGGAAATCAAGGTCAGAACTACTATAGAGACAGGTATAGGGACCACAACAAATATCGAGATGGTAACTAACATAATAAGGATGACTACATAGAGAAGGGAGACATGTACATACCACCAGGAAGCTGAGATATAGAGTCTAGAATAGAGTTTATGCTGCTGACAAAGCTGGTGAAGAGTTCTAAAAATCAAGAGAACAACCTTAAAGAGACCAGGGTTGACATTTCTGGCCAAACCCAAAAAATTGACTCATACACTACTGCTATTAAACAGTTTGAGCAACAGTTTAGTTTCATGTCAATAACATTGAATCAAAGGCAGCTCGGCACCCTTCTGAGCAACACAGTTCAAAATCCAAAAAATAACGGTCATGTCCTAGTTGTTACCACAAGGAGTGGTATTACTACTGTGGATCTCATTGCCTGCTTCAGCGATGCTATACCATGATGATGCTAATATTTATGGGACACCTATTACGGAGCCTGATAAGGTTACAAATGATGATGGGAAGGTAAGTGAGGACAAAGGTAAGGGTCAGGTTGGTGAGTCGGAAGTTAAACAGATTCCTTGACCTCTTCCACCTTTTCCTCAAAGATTGAAGCAAAAGAAGAAGGGCGGTAAGTTCAAGCAGTTCATTGAGATGCTGAAAGAATTGAGCTTGAATATACCTCTTTTTGAATCTTTAGAGCAGATGCCTGGATATGCCAGGTTTATGAATAGCTTGTTACAACGAAGAAAGGGGACAATTATGAGGACATTGGTGGATTGCACCACTATAGTGCAGTCACAAGTAAGTCCTTGGCAAAGAAAAAGGGTGACCCTAGAGCATTCACCATACCATACACCATTGCATCATGCCAATTTACCAAAGCCTTATGTGACTTATATTTCAGCATAAATTTAAGGCCACTGGCCATATTTAAGCAATTGGGCTTGAGCCCTCCTGAACCAACTACGATGCGATCATTGATGGCTAATTGCACAGTAAGAAACTTGTTGGCATATCTTTTGATGTGATTGTGAGAATGGATAACTTTAGTGTTTGGTTGACTTTGTCATCCTGGACTGTAAAGGTAATGCTGAGATGCCCATCATATTAGGGAGATCCACAGGTAGGGTAATGGTTTACATGGAGAAGGGGGAGCTGAAGTTCAGAGTGAATGGTGAAGAGGTCACCTTTAATGTCCACAGAACAATGAAACAACCAACCAACTTAAGAGTAGTGTCGGTGATAGACTGTATTGATGATCCTGGAGGATACTCTTATGGGTACCTTGATGAATTCTGAGTAGTCACGGTATCCACATCATGCCGCGACATTAAATCAAGCACTAAATGAGAGGCAATATATGAGCTTGTTGATAAAGTATGAGTAACCAAAATAGCCACATCGTGCACAATGTTAAATCAAGCACTGGGTAATGTTAAATCAAGCACTGGGTGGGAGGCAACCTACTATTTTAGTGTTCACATTTGTTTGTTTTGATTTTATAGGTTTTTAGCTTATGGACTTTCCCAAAAATGGTAATAATGCTATGTTTATGAATTTCCAGGTAAGAGGACTCTGTGATCAACCCATCACGGTCACAAGTCTCACTCAATCTAGATAAGATGAATTTTAATTGAAAATATGATGTTTTGAGGATAAGGATGGAAAATTGTGGACTTTGTCCCAAAATTGTACTTTTGGGACCTGAACTTTACGTTTCAGGACTAGAAGTACCTAGATAACTATAGAAATACCGAGTACACTAAAATGGGAGCTGGCCCAATAACTCGGAACCTCATGCGCCTGGCACATGTGGGCCGCAAGAGCCACATGCGCTGCGGCTAGGCCACATATGATCGACGCAGGTGGGGTCGCAAGTCGAAATTTTTAGGCCCAAATTTTAATTAAAATTTTGGGCCCACCAAAGTGTGTTTAAGCCCTAACTCCCCATGCCTATATAAACATATATTCACCTTATTTAAACTCACCCAAATCCTCAAATCCTCTTTTTTTTTTTAAAAAATTCAAAGTTCCCTATTAATTTTAAAACTAACCCTGCACTTAATTAAAGGATAAATCGACATTTGACTAAGGTCCCAACTTGTCTCATTTTGCCACCAACAAGTTCAAAAGTGTGTTTCACTCTACTTTTTCATTGTTCGCTTTCAGATAATCATAAAAGAGGTAACTTTCTCGTCTCCAAATTATTATATTTTGATATGTTTACTATTTAAGTAAGTTTATGTGCATATATTCATGCTTGATATTTATAAAAATATGTTTATGTGTTGGAGCCTTGAAATAGCCTAAATGCGTAATGTAGGTTTTGTTTTGAAATTGTATTCTAAGAGTTAAGCCCTGACCAGAAGTTGAACTTGATCTAGTAAGAAAATACCGCAAGTTGAGCATGTTGAGTTTGCATTAAAACGAGTGATAAGGTTTTCATGTGACCTGTAAAAACTAAAGTTAAGCTAGAGGGATGTAAATGGGGAGTAAAAATTCGTACTCTCTAGATTTTGAGTTTTTATTCAACTTTTACATTCCGTCATTTTTGTTGGAGGCTAACTTCTATTTTTTCAGGTGCAGATGCAAAGAATAAGAAGGGTGAGACTTTGAAGATATAGGACGAATCCCCGAGCCTTGTGGTTCGGTGGAGGAGTGCCTAAATACATGGATTCTAGCATCTTTGGCCTTGGCTACTCGCAAACTGACTAGAGGACAGAGGCATCAGGAAGCTGATACGGTTAGATTGGGTACTCTTGGATAGGAGCTACCTGACCAGTCACAGTAGGAAAGCAGGCTCCCACATTTACCATACCTCAGATTTGGACTAAGGTTGAGAGGATTATTTAGGCTGCCTAGGCAGTTGTAGCCAGGTCGAGCATGAAGTCATCTCATAGATCACCAATGCATAATCCCTTAGAGTGATGATGATGATGATGAGCATGAGGAGTAACCAGTTTGATGATGGTGCCACAGTTATTTCATAGCCACCAGAGTTACCTCAGTCTAATAAGGGTACCATGGTTATTCCCATACAACAGAGTTACTCCTTTCTAAAAAGGGTATAGGATTGAAGGGACAGAGTTCTACTCCTTTCTATGCCTTAGAGATGCCTCATGAGGAGGATAATCTGAGGTGGTGTGTGGAGCGAATGTGAAATATATTTGATTCAGACAACCATATCTTAGAGACCAGCAGGCCAAGGAGACTTAAATTTGAGGAGCGCTGGGTTTATTTGATAGAATTGAGCAGGATGCTAGAGTTACATGATGCATTTGATCGCTATCAGTTAGGGTGGATGACTATGCCACCCAATTCTTACAGCCCGACTATGGTACTTGAGTTTTATACATCCTACTGAGCTACAGTAATCTTTCCTATGCACAGGGCTCTAGGACTGGTGAAATTCATAAAGCATCCCAGCTTGATCATATTTTATGAGATGGGTCAGAGTTGATTTGTCAACAGAGACTATCCACCGAGTTATTTTTGGCCCGTCTTATATCACTCTAGCATCCACAGTAGAGTAAGACTACAGAAAGAGAGTCGCATATGATAGACATATCATGAAAGATATAGAGAACAAATGGGAGAGGGTTGAAAGACTAGGTGGATAGCCAAATAAATTTACCGCAGGGTGACAAGACCCCGTCGATTGAGGGGCATGGTTTCATAAAGAAGGGATCTTTGACATTTCCTGCCAAGTTTTATTGGTTGTTGATCAGTTACAAATTATTTCCAACAACCTTAGATAATGTATTGACATGGGAGGGAGATACATTGGTTGTTAGCATGAGGGCTGGTTATGACATAGATTTTGTAGTCATGCTTCGACATGAGATCTGTGATAGAGCTTTTGGTGACTTGACTAACTTTTTATTTTCTTGTATTATTCGGAGGTTGTGCGATGTGGTAGGTTTACCTGAGATTCCTGTAGTAGAGGAGAGAGTATTTGCAACAGCTATAGTGCAAACAAAAACCACGAAGGATTCAGCTAGTTCATCCCTTCCTAGAAGATCTAGTGAGCCTGTCACAACACCTCAAGACCAGTATGGGGGACGTATAGCATCTACAGAGATGAGTGAGGTGTAGAGAGATAATGTGGGACTTAGTATTGATATTATCATTGGGGAGCAAAGAGATGCTCTGAGTTGAGTATGTAGGTTCAGGGGACACATGCTACATCTTCATCAGCCCCGACTTCTAGTTCAGAGCCGGTTGGTACTTATTCATCACCCCCTTGCCAATCTACTCCAACTACTGCTACAAGTATGATTACTATATCTAGAGAGTTTTTGCAGAGCTTGATAGATAGTCAGAGAGCCTTTGATACTCAAATTTGAGTTTTGGAGACCGAGATGACCACTCTAGATGGGAAGATCCGGACATGGGTCTGAATATATTAGAGTTGTTAGAGGCCATACGTGATGCAGTATAGACACCAACTATGACAGAGTTCCATGTTGACCTATAGGCACAAATTGATGCATTTGAGAGGCGTGCTGCAGCTCGTATTGATATAGTAGAGGCCCCATAATTTGGCACTATGAGGGAGGAGTTAGATGTGTTGTGAGCTAAGGTATGCTCTCTTACAAAGAGCCACATGGTAGCCACTACTTCTATTATACTCCCTGCTGTGTAGATATCACTTCTATGTGAGTCGAGGAGCTTTGATTTTTTAGAGGATGAGGAGGAGGTCCCAGTAGGTAGGACCAAGAAGTACAAAGGAAGGATCTGTAAGACTACAGGACCAAGAAGTACAGAGGAAGGATCTGTAAGACCCTAATTTTTCACATGACTTGGCTCCAAAAAAGGCCAAACATGATTCCATGATGTCCACAGAGATTGAGAGGTGGAGGCGTATTGGTATAACATTGGGTGCATCATCTAAAAGTGCACCTCCACCACCACCGTCAGTTGACACAGACGCCTAGTGCATCCCAAGTATGTTCTCACTTCCCTTTGTTTTATTTATTTTAGAAAATTATGGATAGTGCATAGGTTTTAGTTGGGGGGTAGGGTATATCTTAGCCGCCGTAGGTTTTTGTTGCCGTGCTTTTTTTTTTATCGGTCATGGTATGATTGTAAAACCGACATGTCTAGGATAAATCTTGTGTTGTATTGTGTTTTGTTTTGTATTATGATGTGTTTTTGCGTAATTAGGATATTTTTAAGTATTTAAGGTAGTTGGTATGTTTTGACTGATTTTTGAGAAAAATGATACTCCTCCAAAGTTGATGTTTGGATAACTATGTGAATGTATATATGTGTGAACATTATGGATCTTGTTATGGTATTATGATTAGGGACATGATAATCAGTGCTAACTTGTGCATGAACTGGATAGGGATTAGCTTGTGATATTGATTTTGTGCCATATGTATGTGGGATGCTACCTAGTTCCCTTTATGTGATAAATTCAGAACTTGCCTGGTTAGTCTTGCCTACGTTGTAAGATGGTTGGTTAGGAAAGAATCATAGGCCGTTTTTTAATTCTAGTCTTCTTTTAACCTAAAATGACCTTCTCTATGTGCATTATATCCCTTGATCCCTGATTTTGAACCTTATAACCTATTTCTTTGTTTTAACATTTCACTTTCCTGTCTGTGTCACAGTGAACATGTTTTGGCCCTGGTCTTCCTTGGACATTGTTCACTTCAACTCAGGTAAAAATCCTAAGTTGAGGGTGGCTATTATTGAGGTGCGTGATGTAAAAGAGGTATGAAGAAGAAAAGAATAAAAGAAAAAAATGTAGGGCTAGGTGTGGTAGAAAAAGAAAAGAAAATAGAAAATTTGTGAAAAAGTGAAAAAGAAAAGAATAAGGACCGCATCTAACCTGAATGTGCTTTAAAATAAAAAGGGAGAAATAAGGGCGGATATAAAAAGAAGCAAGCGGTTAGTAATTGAGACCCCAAAAAGATAGTGTAGTGACAAGGAGGCTTAGTGACACAATCCAAACCAAGGCTTAGTCGTGTCAGGTGCCTCAAGCCCAACCAGGAAAGAAGACCACCTCTAATGCCCAACCGTAATCGCCCTACACCTTATGTCGGATGAATTCCACACATATACCAAGATGGAACAATCATAAATCAAATACGTTCAAATGGTGTCAGCCCCAATACCAATACCAATGACAAGGCTGATACCAATACCGACACTACCCATGCCAACCCAAAGTAGTCTTACAAAACATCTATCCGAAATCAAAACAATATCCAATCAGGACATGCCCCCGACCATAGCCAAAAACCAAAATCTAAGAAATAAAAAAAATATGTAGAGAAGTCCATAACATTAAATGGAGTCTTTTCGAGTATGAGAGCTCACCACTTTAGTATGACACAAAGCTGTCCCCGAATCCAATCATTGAGAAGGAGGAGTAGTATGGCCAGTTCTTGCATCGCTTGAGGATACAATACTCGAAGATGGGTTAGCGGGTGAACTCTAGCATGTACTCAGGAATAAGAATAAAAGAATTCCAATATTTAAAACCAAGTAAGTAACCAAGTGTAATCATATTCATACATATATATATATATATATATTCCAAGTCGGGAAAAGGAACTGGGATTAACATGCATTTAAAATCTTAACCTGGGTTGTGTAGCTTGACCATCCTAAAGACACCCATGGGCTATATGGGTCCTGTGTTACCCTTTGAATGGGCCCCAATATGGGTATTCGTATGATATCATAGGGGTCGGGGATTCCCGTGTACCCTTCGCCCTACATGATACATATATACAAGTATAACTTAGGGGATTCCCATGTACCCCACAAGTATATGGTCATCATGACCAACCCTCATGTCGGCAAACATGAGTTTCTAGCATCCGTTTTCCGACTCACACCTTCACGGTTAGCTTTTACACCCCATAATTATTGCCCAATTAAAACCTTTTAGCTCATAATCAAACCACCAATTCGAAGAGTTAATTACCAAGCAATTATGAAGTGGTATCGTCATATCGACTATAGCTTGCAAGCAATGTCATTAGCCAACACTTAGGGGATTCCCATATACCCCATGGGATCCATTATAAAGATCACTTGGAGGGATCCCTAGTACCCCACAAGGTTTTTAAAACCAAAGCCATGACCACCAAGGCCTTTACAAACAATTTAAATCCAACCAAACCAATTTAAGTCCCATTACCATATTGTGCAATGCAAACATTTCAACCAATGTTAAACTATGTGACAAACCATTTTCATAGGCATTTTAACAAACATGTTGAGAGTATATAGTTTCCTAAACAAAAATGAAGAACCAATTAACCATTCCCATGCAACCACATCTTTAAACCAAGATTATAACATGAAAAATCATAAATAGAACATTAGAAAACATTATTCAATCACTAGTAACAAAAACCCCCAACACATATTTCAAAACCAACACAAACCCATAATTATGCCATGAAAGCCATTAAGTAAAACTTGATTTTAGTTTAACTAAAAATGAGGGAGGAATAACATGCCTTATACAATGAGGAAGACGGAGAGAAACCACTCTTTAGAGCCTTAATTGATTGCATTGAAAAAAACCTAGCCTTTATTGACCCAAGGGCTTGAGAGAGATTTAAGATTGATTTAAGGGTATTTGATTTGGGAATAGTAGCTTAATAAAGTCCCAAAAGTGTTTTAAGTCATGGGGTTAAAACAAGTTATGTTGGGAAATGTCCAGAATACCCCAAACCTGTAAAAATTCCCACAATTAGGTACGTTTGGACCCCTCCACCACATCATACGAGTGGTACCATCCAATTGTACCTAGAAAGAAGGTTGGACATCCACACACTATCCATCATATGACTCCCTTTTCCCCATTCGTACCCGTACCATACGACTAGTACCCATAAGTTATATCTAAGACAGAATCAAAGGGGTTGGGCACTGGACAATGTACGACTCCACTATACCACTCGTACCCTATACTTTTAGCTCATAGTGAGCCTCTCATACTTAGATCCAAGTCAAGTAACTAAGTTTCAAAATAAGTGAAGGATCAACCTAATGATCCATCACCAACCATATGATACGTACCACCAAACCATAACCACAATAGAAACTTGACCACCAAGCACTGGATATCCTACGGGATGGGTCACCTGAACTGTACCCTCACCATAGACTCGTATAGTGAGTCGTATGATGACCAGAAACTTAAAACTCTTGAAATTTCAAAGGACCAACGCCCAGGGTGTTTCAATTCTCCCTCACTTGGATCATTCATTCTCAAATAATGGAACAATGAAGTACAAGCAAAATTTACACCCCAACACCTCGACTCTGACCTTTAACTAAGTTAGAAAACAAAGTTGCAAGGAACTCAAGCTTTCCATTAGCAAAGTTTGAAAGAAAAAGTATGATGAAGAATACATACCTTTCGCATGAATTTCCAGAGCAGAAAATAGGATGGATACTTGGACTTCATGTCCTCTTCCACTTCCCAAGTAGCCTTTTCAACCTTTTAGTTCCTCAATGGAACCTTGACCGAAGCTACATCTTTGTTCCGCAACCGACGAACCCACCAATCTAATATCTCAACCAGATCCTCCTCATAAGACAAGGAAAACAAAATACGAATATCTTTGATAGACATGATTTGAGATGGATCACCCACACACCTCCTCAACATAGAAATATAGAACACCAGATGAATGAAGCTCAAACTAGAAGGCAACCCCAACTCATATGCAACATTACTATCCCTTCTCAAAATTGAGTATGGACCAACATACTGGGGATTGATCTTCCCCTTCTTACTAAACCATATCACTCCCTTCATGCGAGACACGTTATCCCCAAATTTAAACTCTAAATCTTTGCCTAGAATTTGAATAGGAATTTTGGTGACTTTAGGTGGCCTTAAGCCTATCCCGAATCACTTTCACCTTCTCTATGGCTTGGTGAACCAAATTTGGGCCAAACATATCCACCTTACCAAGATTGAACCACCCAATAGAAGATCTACATCTCCTACCATACAATGCTTCAAATGGAGCCATCCTAATGCTAGAGTGGTAGCTTTTATTGTAAGCAAACTCCTTAAGAGGCAAATGCTCAACCCATCTACCACCATAGTCAATCACTCAAGCACGGAGCATATCCTTCAATGTCTAAATAGTTCGCTCCACTTGCCGATCCGATTGCGAGTAGAAAGCAGTATTCAAACTAACCTTAGTCCCCGACCCTTTCTAAAATGACCACCAAAAGTGAGATGAAAACTGCATACCTCGATTTGAGATGATAGAAATAGGTACCCCATGAAACTTCACAATCTCATAGAGATACAACCTTGCATAATACTCAACCAAGAAGTTAGTCCTCACTGGCAAATAGTGAGTCAACTTTGCTATCCTATCCACATAACCCACACTGAATCAAATTGATTTCGAGACTGAGGAAGATCGGTAACGAAATCCATATTGATCACTTCCTACTTCCATTCGGGCAACTCAATTCCTTGATACAAACCTCCGAGCCTCATGTGCTCAACCTTCACTTTCTGACACACCATGCACTTGGCCATAAAATTAGCCACATCTTTCTTAATATTATTTCTCTAATACATCTCCCTATGGTTATGATATATTTTTTTAACCAAGATAAACAACATAGCACGACTCATACACCTCAGCTAAGATCCTTTCTCGCAAGCCATCGACGTCGGTAACGCATAATATCCCTTGGTACCGCAAAGTACCATCACCACTAATCTCAAAGGCCATCACCCTATGGCCACCTATGTCACCTTTGATCCTCATCAACACAGGATCTAACACTTGCTTTTCCTTAATTTCAGCACGAAGAGATGACTACGCCACTTTTTGAATGAACACTCCACCATTCTCAGAGTCCAAGAGATGAAATCCAAGGTTAGCCAAACAGTGAATGTCCTTCACCAACTCCCGCTTCTCTTTATTCACATGAGCTAGACTCCCCATGGACAACCTTTTAAGAGCATCAATAACCACATTAGCTTTACTTGGATGGTAGTGAAGACTTATGTCATAATCCTTGAGTAGCTCAAGCCATCTCCTTTGCCTGAGGTTAAGCTCTTTCTGAGTAAACACATACTGCTGGCTCTAATGATTAAAAAAATATCCATATGCACCCCATATAAATAGTGATGCTAGATTTCGATGCAAATACCACAACTAATAATTACAAATCATGAATTAGATAATTCCTATCATACAGCTTCAACTGCTTATAGGCATAAGCTATAACCTTACCATGCTGCATCAGAAAACAACCAAGCCTAATATGATAAGCATCACAATAGACCATAAACCTATATGTTCCTTTAGGAAAAGTAAAAATTGGAGCCAAAGTTATCTTATCCTTGAGCTCTTCAAAACTACCCTCACAAGCATTAGACCATAAGAAATTTACCTTTATCTGAGTCAACTTAGTCAACGAGGAAAATATAGAAGAAAAATTCTCTACGAACCTCCTGTAGTAACTAATTAAGTGGAAGAAACTCTGAATGTCGGTTGGAGTCATGGGTCTAGGCCACTTCTTAGCCACCACAACCTTCTACGGATCCATCATGATCCCCTCACTAGAAATGATATAACTCAGAAAAGTTATATCGTTTAACTAGAATTTACATTTTGAAAACTTGGCATACATCTGTTGCTTTCTAAAGGTCTGAAATACCAAATAGAGGTGATCGGCATGATCCAACTCACTCTTAGAGTACATCAAATTATTATCTATGAACACAATGATGAACAAGTCCAAAAACTGATAAAAGACACTATTCATCAAATCCATGGATATCGCTAAGGCATTGGTCAACCCAAAAGACATAACCAGACACTCATAATGCGTATACCGAGTACAGAAGGTAGTTTTAGGGACATCCTTCTCCATAATCTTTCACTGATTATACTCGTATCAAAGATCAATCTTGAAGAAATACTTAGCACTCTGCATTTTATCAAGCAAATCATCTATCCTTGAAAGGGGATACTTATTCTTTACCGTCACCTTATTTAACTCCCAAAAATCAATACACATCCAAAGGGAACCATCCTTCTTATGCACGAATAACACGGTACACTCTATGGAGACACACTAGGACGAATGAAACCCTTATCTAAAAGATCCTTTAATTGCTTCTTCAACTCAGCCAGAGCCATTTTATATGGAGGAATAGATATGGGATAAGTGTCCAGAACAAGATCAATCCCAAACTCAATCTTCCTATCAGGAGGAACATCAGGAAGGTCATCAGGGAAGACCTTAGGAAATTTATTTACCACAGGGATGGAAAGCAAAGAAGGACCCTCCGAGTTAGAATCTTTAACCCGAACTAGATGATAGCGGCACCCGTTAGAGATTAACCTCTGAACTCTAAGATATGATATGAACTTCCCCTTAGGAGCTACCGACTACCCTCCCACTCAATAACGGGATCATTAGGGAAATTAAAGACAACCTTATGGTTCGACAGTCTAGATATGTATAGCATGAGTAGAACTATTCCATCCCTAATATAATATCAAAATTGACCATATCTAATTCAATTTGATCCACTATAGTTTCTTTACTATCAACAGATATCACACACCCCCTATAGACTTTTTTAGCAACACAGAGTCATTTATCAGGGTAGAAATAGAATGTGTCCAAAACATACTCTGAACCAAAATCGAAAAGAATAACCAAAAATAGGGTCATATAAGATAGAGTCGACTCTAGATCAAGTAAATAACACACTTCATGAGGAAAGAGTTTCAACACACCAGTCATCATATCAGGCAATGCCTCAGACTCCTGACGAGTAGTGAGAGCATAAAGATAGTTTTGACTAGTGTCGAAGCTAGATGGTGCTCCCTTTGGTGCTAGAGTTGAAGAAGAGAAAATAGGAACCTTTTTTGACCCAAAGGCAACCTTACCAATATGACAGTTTTTAAGCAAGTGCCCTGGCTGACCACAGTTGAAACACTTATCCCTTCCCTTATTATAAAAACCCCAATGTAAGCGACCAAAGAATCAATAAGGAGGATATGATAAAGCTGACTGAGCCCCACTAGCTTGAGATTGGAAACCCTATGCCCTAAAGTTCTCTTCACCAGGGAAATATTTATCACCCAACAACTTTGGGTAGGGAGCACTAGCTATCGAATAAGTCCTCAAATTATCCCACTTCTTCTTGGGCCACTTACCAGTATCCCTGCCACTCTGTTATTAGCTACCACTCTGCTTACAGAACCTAAACTTCTTGCCTTTCCTCTATACTATCTCAGTCTAGTTTTTTTTTTCTTTCTCCACCTACTGCATGTATACCACCAACCTAGATATATCCATGTCCTTGATCAACATGGCTTCTTTACTTTTCAAAATTAAGTCTCATGACAAACTAGAAATGAACTTCTTCATCCTCGACCTCATGTCAGAAACCAACTCTAGAGCATACCATGATAACTGATGAAACTTTAAGGAATACTCTTTGACTGACATCTTACCCTACTTTAGTTTAACAAACTCTTCCATTTTCGCTTCCCTTAACTCCTGAGGATAGAAGAGGTCTAGAAAAGTATTAAAAAAAATTTCCCACAAAGATGACTCAACATAGTCACATCTTGCTTGATCCCATTCCTCATACCATTGGTATGCCATATCTTTCATCTAGTAGGCGGCAAACTCCACACTTTCCACGTTCGTGGTATATATAACACAAAAGATCTTTTCCATCTCATCCAAAAACCCTGAGGATCCTTCTCTACCATAACACTAGTAAAGGTCAGAGGGTTTAAACTTATGAACTGGATAACATTTGTGGACTCAGAAGATGGAGTAGTAGGAGCACCACACTCAGGCTGAGTAGCTACTAACTGTGCCAATATATGAATAGAATGACAAAACTCGGTATTCATTACATCAACCTGAGAAGTTTGAGATGGACTAGAGGGAACTAGTGGAACTCCAGAATAATTCAAAATTAGACACCTAGACCGGGTATGGATCCTATAAGTAGAGAGTATCCCATCCACATTGTCAGGACAGAGGAGTTTTTGTGATCTTCAGATCATCAAGGCGTGATCTGAAAAGAGACCAAATGGAAATTAGAGAAGATTTCAAAACTTAGACTTTTTATCTTAAAAATAGAACACAAGAAAGAGAAATATTCTTAAATTACTTATAGCCTCTTCCTTATGAGTATGGCACTATACACACCCTTAAAAGAGACTCTACTAGACACGGTTTTGTGGACTCCCAATTGACCATGAACCTAGGGCTCTGATACCAATCTGAAATAACCCAAACTAGGGCCTAGTTGTGTCAGGTGACTCAAGCCCAATCGGGATCGAAGACCACCCCTAATGCCCAACTCTAATTGTCCTACACCCTATGTTGGATAAATTTTATACATTTAACAAGATGGAATAATGATAAATCAAATTCATTCAAATGGTGTCAGCCCCAATACCAATACCATGCCAAGGCTGAAACCATTATCGACACCGCCTATGCTAACCCAGAGTAGTCTCACAAAGCCTCTATCCAAAATAAAAATTATATTTAGTTGGAACATGCCCCCAACAATAGACAAAAACCAAAGTCTAAGAAATAACAAAAGTATGTAGAGAAGTCCATAACATAAAATAGAGTCTTCTGGTGTATGGAAGCTCACCACTTCAGTTTGACACAAAACTATCCCCATATCTAATCACTAAGTAGCAGGAGTAGTATGGCCAGTTCCTGTATCGTGTAGGGATACAACGCCCGAAGTCAGGTTAGCGAGTGAACACTAGCATGTACTCAGGAACAAGGATAAAATAATGCCAACATTTAAAACCAAATAAGTAACCAAGTACAATCACATTCATACATATATATATTCTATGTCGGGAAAGGGAACCAGGTTTAGCATGCATTTGAAATCTTAACCTGGGCTATGTAGCTTGACCGTCTTAAAACCACCCATAGGCTATATGGGTCCAGTGTTACCCCATGAATGGGCCCTAGTGCATGTAGCCATACGAACCAGGGATATCACTGGGGCTGGGGATTCCTGTGTACCCTTCACCCTCCATGATACATATGTACAAGTATAACTTAGGGTATTCCCGTATACCCCACAAGTATATGGTCACCATGACCAACCCTCATGTCGGTAACCATGAGTTTTCAATGTCCATCCATTGGACTCACACCTTCATAATCAGCTATCACACCCCTCTATTATTGCCCAATTAAAAACTTTAGTACATAACTAAACCATCAATTCCAAGAGTTAATTACGAAGGCATTATAAAGTGGTATCATCATATCGACTATAGTTTGCAAGCAATGTCATTAGCCAACACTTAGGGAATTTCCATGTACCCTATGGACTCTATTATAAAGATCACTTGGGGGATTCTGGTGTACCCCACAAGGTTTTTAAAACTAATCCATGGACACCAAGGCCTTTCCAAACTATTTAAACCCAACCAAACCAATTTAAGTTCCATTTTCATATTATGCAATGCAAAGATTTCAACAAAAGTCAAACTATGTCACAAAATCATTTTCATAGGTATTTTAACAAACATGTAAAGGGTATATAGTTTCTAAAACCGAAATCAAAAACCAATTAACCATACCCATGAAACCATATGTTTAAACCAATATTATAACATAAAAAACCATAATCAGAACATGGGAAACTATTATCCAACCACTAGTATCCAAAACCTCCAACATATATTTCAAAACCAACACAAACCCACAATTATGCCATGAAAACCATTAAGTAAAACATTCTTTTAGTTGAACTAACAATGATGGAGGAGTAAAATGCCTTAGAAAATAAGGAATATTGAGAGAAACCACTCTTTAGAGCCTTAATTGATTGCCTTGAAGAAAATCCTAACCTTTCTTGATCCAAGAACTTGAGAGAGATTTAAGAGTGATTTGAGAGTTTTTGATTTGGTAATAGTAGGTTAATAAAGTCTCAAGAGTGTTTTAAGTCAAGGGATTAAAATAAGTTAAGAGGGGAAATATCTAGAATACCCCCAACTTAAACTGTGAAAATTCCCGTATGTGGGAATGGTTGGACCCCTCCACTATATCATACGAGTGGTACCATCCAATCATACCCAGAACAGAAGGTTGGACATCTACACACTATCCATCATACGACTCCCCTTTCCCTACCTATACCCAGACCATACAACTAGTACCCATAATTCGTATCCAAGACAGAATCAAGGGGGTTAGATATTAGACAATGTACGACTCCACTATACCACTCATAATCTTTCCTTATGGCTCATAGTGAGCCACACTTACTCAATTCCAAGTCAAGTCACTAAGTTTTAAATTAAGTGAAGGATTAACCCAATGACCCATCACCAATTATACGACCCATACTACCAAATCGTAACCATAATAAATACTCTACCACCAAGCACTGGACATCCTATGAGATGGGTCACCTGACCTGTACCCTCACCATACTACTTGTATGGTGAGTTTTATGATGACCAGAATCTCAAAACTCTACAAATTTGTAAGGACCAAAGCCCAGGGTGTTTCACTTAGTCACTTTATATCCATATGTACCATACCGGCCCCCAAGCCTATATTATAAGATGAATAAAGTCCTATAGTGATCCTAAATTGATTGCCTGAAACCTTAGGTAAAGAAAATAAGGGCAAACCTATGGTATTTAGTGTACATTAATTGGAACTTCTTTGTTGAGAGTGAGTGTCTCTTGATTGTCCCTGCATTAACATACGTTATTTCATATGAGTGTGTGGGACTTCTTTGTAAGTGAGGTTACATGAGTTATATTATGAGCTGCTTATTTGTTTGGGCAGTGTAGCTTGTATAAATGTATGATTTCCTATTACTAATATAGTGTCGTACCTTGATCCTATTGTGTTTCATGGTTGTACTTCTTGATGATTCATAGTTAGCATGATGTTTTAAAATAGGATAGGGTGTTGTGATTTGAAATTAATTTGTTGACTAACTGCCTTGAATAACTTAGTTGCTCCTAGTTAAGCATCGTTTATAGTTTTATTGTGTTGTGTTACCTGAGGACATGTAGACGTTATAAGTTGAGGGTGTTGATGTGGTATAGAAATATAACACTTTTGATGCTTAAAATGAGGAAAATATGCAAGTTTCTTAGGTTGTTTTTTTAGATGTGATGTGTTTTGGGTATTTTTGCAAAAAACTAGGTTTTGGATGCAAAGTCCAATAAAGAGATGAAAAGGGTGTTTTTGATAATAAAATGATGATTCTTGTCACTTAGGGTACTTACCAAGTGTTCATGGACAAATATTGGACTTAAACATAAAGTTTAGATGCTTGGTTGCATGTTTTGGAAGGCCAGACACATACTTAGGACAATATATGGTCCGCATGTAGCACATGTGGGGTGCATGTGGCCTAAGTAAGTGCTGAAAGTGGAGATCCCAAAGTGCTGAGGTTGTAATAAATTTTTCTGGCTCATATGGTGCCAACATGTGCTGACCCCTAGGACACATGTTGTACATGCGCCAGCCACAGGATGCATGTGCTAACTACATGTTTCCACCAACCTTTATTTTTCCTTTTTTGTTTGAAATTTTCTTTTAGGGTTTCCTCATGTACTATAAATACCCCTTATTTATTTTTTAGCTGAGGTTACACACTTTTACTACTCATAAATATATTTTGATTTTGAGATCTATTTTCGGTCTTGGAATTCGCTTGTATTGATTTTGGTTCTTAATCCAGTTGGAGCTTATGGGTTTTGTTAACTCTTGTGATTTCAGCTTATACTTTAATTATAAGTGTTGTTAGCTGTTTCACAAACATGAGTGACTAAAACCCATAGCTAGGGTTGTGGGAACCCTGACAGATTAATGAAGTAGAGGAAATGATTTGTTGTTCCGAACCAATACCTATGGCATTCATTTTCTTATTTTTATTTTAGTAGTTGTCTTAGCGGTTGCAAACATTAGGATCCCACCTAGATTATTGCTACCTACTCCAAAGGAGGAGTAGTGACTAGGAAAAGGTAAGGTAACAGTAATTTTTTGATTAATCATCAATCCATACTAATATGGAATATAATGAATGATTGTTAACTATATGTAATAACTATAGACTTAAAAGGTAATAGTTAACTGGGATCAAGATAAGGGTTAGTAAGGCAACATCCTAAAACTCAAAAGGTAAAGGGTAAAATCTGTTTCTCGTCTAAAAGACTGCAGATAGTACATAACTTATCAATTCTGCATACAAGGTATCAGGCTAATTCAACAAAGCATAATAAATCTAATAAGTTGAGAAGCCAGGTGGAACACAGTCGTAGTGTTCATCTCCGACTGATTACAACAAAATTGATACTCATTTCTTGTTAGATAACACAAATCCCCTACATTTACATTTCTTGTTTGACCACTGATTACAGCCAGCAAGAACCGTAATTCAGAGCATTCCTTTGGGATTCAACCCCAACCTCTGTTGAGTTACTATATTTTACAATGATTATTTAACCTTTAGATATTGGGTGTAGCTTGGGTGTGATACTGCTTCATCCTTCAACTAGAGGTGTACGTTGGGCATTATCAATGAAACCATAGGTATCATACGTATCTTCCTCTATCCCATACCAGAAAGATATGTATAATATATATATATACATTCACAACTTCAATCGAATCCTTTACAAGGATAAATACTTCCTAGATATCCAACCCATATCATAACATGGCCTTTGTCTGGATAATGTGTCCAAAATAATTACAACATCATAATTATGACCTTAGGCCCACATACTTATCCGAAACTCACAAGAATCATCATGTATATAAATTATCTCATATCTATAGGTCATAGCATATTCACGAGGCATAACATCTCCATAATCTATAAAGCATATCTGTACTCATCCACATATAGGACGCACCTCACTTCTAGGAGGTATATCATAACTATGAAGAATATCATCTCTATAGGCCAATTATCATATATTAGAGAAATACCATCTCTAAAAGCCCAATATCATAACTAAGAGGAAATAACATCTCTAAAGGCCAAATGTCATGTCTAAGAGAAAATAATATCTCTAAAGGCCCAATATCACGTCTAAGTGGAAATAGTATCTCCAAAGGCCCAATATCACTTTCATAGGGAATATCATGGCCATAAACCATTAGTCATAATCCGGGGTAAGGCATCATAAATTACTAAGTTGTGAAGTAAACTTATTTTAAAAGCTCAATAATCTTAATTATGCTTAGCATCCACAATTAAGTTCACAAGGGATAACATAAGTCTTGGCCTAAGTGCGTTGGACAATCCCCCTTCTAATCATCAATTTTCATATTTAGGCAATCTACAACCCAAACTAGGCTAAGGTATCTAGTTTAACTTCTAGATGTCAAGTAAGCCATAATCATTCCTAAGGTAAGAACTTAGTCTTGAAATATGGGCATTTAAGTTAAATCTACTCAAATTATGATTTCAAGATCACTAGACTAGCCCAGCTAAGGTTATTCGTACTAACCATGATTCCAATACTTAAACCATATCCCAAACGTAGCATCATATCGTCTCCATGCTAAAAATTAGTCCAATCTAGGGAGAAGGCAATAGGGTCCTAAAAGTGTAATAAACATTTCACCTTATGGGTCTAAGACCCTCATCTAATCCCCCAAACTTCAATAATGAAGACTAAGTTATTCTACCCATAATCAGTCTTAACATTCACATTCACACGGATTATATATCACACATCATCTTACGAAGAAGAGTAGACAAAAGCCTACCTCAAAGTGGAACTACAAATACATACATCAGTAACCAAAAGTCCATCTTTACTTGATAATCCCAAAATGCCATCATACTATCAAATTCAGAATCTACTCATCAATACGAGAATAATGATACCCATATTGCACCATGTGCTTCGGGTCCAAAAATGACACCAAAAATCCCAAGTGGGTCTCACTTATGGATATCATATTTTTGAGGTAAACTCAACATGATATCAAGATTATGGAATCAAAACCCTTAAAACTGGGTAAAAACAAAGCAAATTTTGGGCTAAAATCAAGCCCTAAGTGATTTGGGGCTTTGGGTCAAAATTAAGGAAATTCACCAAGAAATTGATGAATGCTTACCTTAATTCAGATGATAATCATGATAATATATGTTTATCAAGCTACCAAGTTACCCACAGAACTCAATTTTGAATTATGACACTTTTTTAGGGTTCTTGGCTCTCAAGGATGAAGAGCAAATGACCAAAACACGGCTAAATGGGTAATTTTATGCCCATACCAGGTATGGAGATGTTACTATCTCCATATAGGTATTTCTATCATGATAGAAAGATTTCCATACACCTTGTACAATCACCATAAGGTGATTACAATGGCCCTGGTGCTATTTCAATGCACCAGCACCAGCAAACTTAGAAAATTTTCCAAGTTTCCAATAATTCTCAGATTTCATTCAGAATCCAATTTTTATAAATGAAAAATGTAAGCACACTAAATTCTATGTTACAGATTCATTTTCAAAGTTAGATTTTACACCCTAGGTCATTTCAACCAAATGTGGATCCCATACCTATATTTCTAATTTTCAAACTTTCCAATCAATAAGTCGAAATGAGCTCAGGTGCATTGAAACCAAAACCAAAGGTTTAACTAGCCTAAAATTGATATTCTAAAGCTGGTAGTGCATTTAGAATATTCATATGAGATTTTTTTACTAAAGTTTTTGATTGGTGCCCATTTGGAACCAGTGAAGATTCTAAATAGGGAATTTGCTTTAAAAACTAAATGAACTACCTGTTAATCAAACTACTAGTCCCAACAAGTCATAAATGTCTTGAGGCAGATATGAAAAAACTCTAATAATGAAAATAAATGGAATTATAAAAGTGACCGGAAGGGTTATATTAATAACACAATACCATCACTGTCGTTCCATTAGAAGGGGTTGATTTGAAGAAACCATCAAATTTGGGCTCTTTACCCCTTTAATTTGATGGGTTAGAGTATTCCACCTTAAAAACATCACTTCCCCCCTAAATCAAGCTATAAAAGTATACCTAACTCTGTTCTTTCTCTAATTTCACCATTACTTCTTTAAAAAATAGCCAAGAATTCAAATTTGAACTTTTGAAACTTTCCACTAGAGTTTTTTGAACATCCAATTCTCTACTATAAGGAGGGGCCTTTGGCTTCCATTTTTTAGACATAAAAAAAAAGATACACAGAAACAAGCATAAAAATATTTCAATAGCTTCTTTAGTTGCACTCTATTTTGCTCATTACCTTCTTTTATTTCTTTTCTCAAATACTTTAAGTTTGAATCAGAGTCAAAAATTCTAATTTAAATCTCGACAGTCGACTTCTCAATCGATGCCCTACACAAGGTAAATTCTATGAAGTCTAATTATATTATACTTATTTTTTGATGATTCACTGATCATTTGAGTCTGTTATTCTCGTTTAGCTGATCATGAACATAAATATGAGATAAAATGATGTCTGGTTATCTTATCTTTCTCATCATGTAATATGTTCATGAAATATCTTGGCTCATGATTGAGCTTTATTTTAAAATATAAAGTATCGATTGGAGTGGTCTGTTTTATTTTGGTTGGTTGTGAATACAAATTTGAAGTAAATTATCTATTGTGTAACTAGTTAGGATTTTAACTAGTGTTTTCATGCATGAAAACACACAAAAAAATATTTTTGGCTTTCTGATTCATTTAGGCTGGTCACTGCATGTGCTACTTGTCTTTAAATATGTAATAATATGTGGATTAAAGTTAAAAATTGACTTTGAGAGGTTGTGTCTGGTTGAAAAGTGTAAAGCTATGTTGATCTATTACATAAAATCCATTCTCTTATCTCATCTTTGTCTCTTTTTATTTCATTTGTTCTTGTTCTATGAGTATATGATTTGTTTTGACTTCAAACTATACTGATGTTGCTATTTTTTTTTTTGGGAAATCAACTTCATAAACATGGTTTTTCCTTAAATGTCCTTTGTTTCAATATATGGTTGCTTTGCGTCTAAATGTACAAATATGTAAAACTCCTCCTTAGTTTCTATTTTCCTTTTTTAATCTACTATTTGAAGGACCAAATTAATGTTGCTTGTCAAATCTCTATTTTCCATATGTTTGATGTATTTTCTACTTCACTTAGTTGGATTATAAACATGTGAAAGTGCTCATCTCATTTTGAATTTATTATTATATGGCTATCATTTGAATTTTTGGCAATCCCTGTAGGTTTTTATTCATGTTATGGCCTTTTTTATGCTCCACAACATGTGCAGATTAGTTTAGTCATATATTTTGCTTAAGGTATGACTCATTTGTGATTGTGGTCCTAAGAGACATCTCTATTTTAGCTATTGCGAGATCTGCTGGGTATATGCTTAGTTTTTGAAGGTGAGGTTGGTTTTGGTATTTGAATTTTTTTATAGATTTATTGGTTCGAGTTATGATTTGGACTATTTTGGATGACAACCTGAGAGGTATGTTAGATTTTGTATTTAGATGTTTGCCCATCAGACTTTCTTGGGAAACTAAGATAGAGTGGTTTATCTTTGGTATTATGTTTATAGCTATAGATTGCATAACTTAATTGTAGAATGCATTTTAAGGTTTGATCCAGTTGAGACATCATCGACAGGTTGACTAGGCCTACACACTACCCACAGATTCAATTATCTTCAACTCAGAGGGATTGACTCAGATGATACATGATGTTGGTTTCTAGGACTTCTGAGTTAGTTCTTAGATTTTGTCATACTTTTGGAAGACTACTTAGTGTAGGAATTACATCCGAGTTATGCTTTGTATGGCTTCACCTACAGTTGGTGTGGCATTCTGGAGTGGTGGATCTTTGAATTTAGAGAGATTTAACTTTAGACTCATAACTACTACCTTTGATGGTCATTAAGAACAATTTTTATCTTTGGCAGAGATCGCAAAAAGTAGCCACCACCATGTAGGCATCTAGGTGGAACCTTATGAGGCATCATTCTTATGCTAGTACATGCAAATTTTTGGTAGGTCAGCTTCATTCTTTAAAGGTTAGTGTGGTGTGATTATGCGGATTAAACATGGATGATGCTGGAGAGATTTTTGTAGTTTAGAGTAGATACTAGGTTTAGAAAGACATAAGAATGTTAGATTTAGAGTTTGGAGTTTGTGTATGGTTTGTGCTTTGGGTGGTCTATCTTGGTTGAGTATTTTCTTGGTTATGCTTGTATCAGTACAATACCAACATATTTTGGTTGGTTCTTGTGTGATACAGTCGAGCTCGATTCAGTTGGAAGCTAGTAGGCCTTTGAGGTTAAGGTTGTAGTTATTTGGAAAAGGGAGTAAGGAAGTAAATTTCAAAATGATACCTTTGGTGAAAACCCTTGGAAATGTTACTTGGATTTAGAAGTTATTTGGGGAACCTTGTAGGGTATGTGAGCCTAGTACCTTATCATTCCAAGCTTTTGGGCCATTTCTATCCATTGACTTCCGAGGATGAAAGTCCTTTTAGTAGTGGATGCATTAATGATTTTGTAGGTCATTTACTCTATATCCATGCATTTTTATGTTTCATGATTTCTCATAGAAGCTATAGGTTATTTATGAACTATCCGGATCTTTTGTTTGGTTTTAGGTAGTTCATTTGTTTTTTAAGCCGATTTTCCTGTTTTGGAGGTTTTGAAGTTAAGAAATTAGTATTCAGCCAAAACATTAGTTCAATGGATAAAAGTGCTAATTTTGACGATTCTGTTAGCTTTGATATGTCAATTTTAGGCTAGGGGGATCCTTGGACTGAGTTCCTAGGCTTTCCTACTTATTTTTGGCTATTGGGTGAATTTTGGTTAAAATTGACACTTTGAGTGTGGGACCTACATTTTGTCGAAACAACCTTGGATGAAAACTTTGGTCTTTTTGTTAAGTCATGAATGCCTAATTTGGTAGGGTAGCATCCTTTATTTTCATTCACAGGGTTCTCAATTAATCTTGAGCACCCGAT
>NC_061119.1:141340058-141394066 GCF_002878395.1 Capsicum annuum
TAATTCTTGATTTTGACCCTTATTTTCCTTACGTTTGCGGATGTTTTGAGCCCTAATTGAGAATTCATTTGTGCTTAATTTTTAAGCATGCATTACTTATTCTTCGAGAGACCCCATGATGGATTCATTTTCTAAATTCCATTAGCGAGCCCTATGGACCTATTTTTGACCCAATTTTCAGCCTGACTTTATATTGTAATATGAGTCTTGTTTTACTCATATTAACATGTAGATTATGACTTTGATTGAGCGAAGTCAATAAAAGGTCATAGAGTAAAGACGAACAATACATAGATAGTTCGAGACTTTAGTTAGAAGTTAAGGTAGGCAATGGTCCAATATTCTCTATGAGATTTTGTATTATTTAGATTGTATGATAGGTAGGAGTTATAAGATAGGTTTATAGATAGTTGTATCTTGATTTAACCTGTACAACCGTTATAGTTATAGGATTAGATTAAGCTTGAATATACTTATTTGATGTTAGGTTTGCATTAGTGATCCCTAGTATAAGATTTATAGTATTACTCAATGCTTTGGGGGATATTCTTTGGTTAGATCCTTCCGGTAGCTTGATGCCCTTGTTTACCTTTGCTTTTTGAGTTTAATATTATTTCTTTTTACTTTGTACATTGTTGGAACCAAGGCCTTGGTTACGAGGCCATTTTGGACATCAGATTAGTTTATGATACCCTGAGATAATTATGATTTCAGTTTATAGACATTTACTTTTCTACTATTTGGATACTGGTGATGGCATGCATATATTTTTACATGCCCATGCTTACTTAAGTGGTAAATTTCAACCAAAACCTTGGCTTTTCTACTATTTGCCCAAAAAAGAAATTTATTTCCTCTTTTCACTTTTATATATAATTTTAAAAAGAAGTCGTACCACCCTTGTTGTTGGTTTATAGTAGTTTAATCTAAACTCACCACTCTAAACACTCGGTATAAGGCAGCTTCCGATCCCTTTTCAGTTTGCTCACCTATCACTATTTACCTATCACGATCGTGGAAGATTCCAACCATTTCTATACTATTCTACTATTTTAGTCCCGAATTCGATCTTACACACTAGACTTTATATATTTCTATTTGTTTTAGTGTTTTATTCAATTTTGAGCACTTATTACTCATACATATGTCCGATACTGGATGGATTGGAATAATTATTAATATCATGAAATTCCTGGTTTGGGATCAGACAGGGTATGCAGATATCCCATGGTCCCTACAAGCTCCTCTGACTATGTGCCACAGTACTGGAGGAGGGCGATCACCGTAAGTCATGCCTTTGTTAGTTGTTGAACCAGAGGAGGTATATACACTTATGTTGGATGTGGTACTTGGTTCATTCTGCATCATAAAAAGAAGTCTAAAAGAAAGTTGTCATAAAACCCCCCAAATCTAGTGACATAAGTACAAGAACATAGAAAATAAGAATGATTTTCTGTATACACCAACCGAAGAATAACTGTATACACCTACCAAGCCTCAATGCTTTCAAAATAAGATCCATATAGGGGAGGGAGGGGTTTTTTACAACCCGTATACTAACTCAAACCTCAACTCACCTATCCGGTTAGTGTTAACGAATAAGGATTCCCATAAAATATCTCATTTTATCAAAAACAATATTCCTTAATGGTACCAATAACTCATGAATATGCATGTATGTAATGAAGATATAAAACTCATAATCAAATAAGTATGAACACAACAATTCATTCGATATCTGCATAAGTGAGCCTATAAATTGACCCAATATATTAATAATTCATGATATCAGTTCTCATTTGGCCTATTGGAATATATATTCATGTATGACATCATTAATATTATATCAACTCCTAACTCTGGAACTGCTATCATGATAAAGGAAACAATGCTTAATAAGACCTATAATATCTATTCAAGCCTCCGTATGGGAATCACAATAAGAGTAATGACATTTAATGTACAAATAAGGCCAGTATGTCAAATAAAGATCCTGCTCGAGCAACACACAATATATGATATCTCAAATAAGCTACAATAAGGATATAATCCCCACACGGGCATACAAAATTAATAATAATCTATAAATATAATCCACATGGTTATTGTCTCCAACTCTTGGCATGCTTTACTTATTTATTAGCTACCCAACCCAATCTAAAGAAAGATAAGTCATAACCTACCTAGAAGTGATGAAAGTTGATCCTAAAACATTCATCAAGGAAAATTTCCCTTTTGGAACTATCTTGAAATTAACTAAAACATTTAGATATAATATTTATGCGTTAAAAGAGAGCTAATGATACCCATATTGTCTATATTTAAGATGGGTCCATAATGAGTTTTGAAATTAAAGGGGTAAGACTTGAATTTTATTTTAGAAATAAGTTCCCAACGATTATAGGAGTCTACAGTAAGAAATCCAAGTGAAAATGATCTAAAAATAAGGCTCAAATTGAAGAAAAATTATTTCTATGCTTTATCGATAAAACCCCAAAAAGACTTACCTAAGCTCAAAGGATGAAGCATAACCTAGAATTACCTATTCCCAAAGTTTGAAAATCCAAAAATGGTAAAAAATCATGCAATGGGTTGTTTATGTTGTTCACTAAATAGTACCTTGTGACTATGGAACCCATCTTGCAATCGTGAGGATCAATATTGACTAGCCATTAAGTTAGTAATTATAGTCACATGCTGGGCTCGCGATCGTGATAAGTCAACCCGACCTGATCCATCAATTTAATCTTCATAATTGTAGTACCCCAACTTCAAATCACATGAGTTGATTGATCAAGGGTTGCGAATGCAACACATGGCCATGGGATCACGATGGGACCCCTAATGCTGCACTAGAAACAGCAAACCACCAATTGGAGTTTTGAAAAAATAGTCCTAATTGGACCCTCGACATTTGTTCTAGACTCTACAGAAACAAATCATATATGCTACTTTGCTATTTTTTATGTTCTAGACTCAATGATAATGTTAGATTTTTGAAAAATAATTGTTTTTTTTTATAAATTAGCCCCCGGGACCCGTATACGAAAAATCTCCACTAGTTTTCAGATGGAGGGTCAAAATACAAATAAAGGTTTCAAATATAAGCCAACCTTGCCACTAACAAAAATCAAAATTTTGGATCTAATGGCTTTTAAAGCCTCTTAGAGCCTTAAACTCTCCCAAATTATTCCTAAAAACATTGAGATCCTTCTAATCATCCCCACAGCCCAAAATAAACATGTAACAACTACAAGGAATGGAAAAATAGTTAAAACACACAAAATTAAAGTTTTCACATATACAATATCCACTACTAATACACTAGTTTGTCCTCAAACTAAAAGGCAAAGACGTACCTAAATTGGTAAAAAGCTACAGGTAACTTCTATGCATGTTGGGCTCGACCTCCTAAGTAGACTCTCGATGGGACAGTGTCTTCACTTAATATTAACCACAAGACTATCTTTAGAGTACAAACTTCTAATATCCATGGCTAATATATAAACTAGCTTCTCTACAAAGGCCAATATCTCATCCAACTCAACAGAGTCCCAATAAAGCATGAGAGAATTTTCGAGAATATAACGGTATAGCATAAATACATAAAAGACTAGATGAATGACTAAAAATATTGGAGGCAAGGCTAACTTACAGGCTACCTCCCCAACTATCCAAAGTATCTCAAATCCTAGAGGTACCTTAGGATGATCTTTTCCTTTTCTCCAAACCTCATCACACCCTTTATGGGCGATAGTCAAATAAAAAATCGATCACTAACTCCAAACTTTAAGGCATGAGACGTGCGATCAAAATAAATCTTATGCCTACTTTTGAATACCCGTAGCCTATCCTGAATCACCCAAACTCTACCCAATGACTCATACAAAATGTTACTACCATGGGGTCGAACCTCAAATGTCTCAATCTAAACAATCGGAGATCGGCAATGCCTACCATAAAATGCCTTAAAAGGTGCCATCTCAATACTTGAATGGTTTTTATTATTATAAAAAAACTCAACTAACATTAAATTTTGCTCCCATTGCCCTCCAAAGTCCATAACACACATGTGGGACATATCCATCAAAACCTAAAAAGTCTATTTTGAATTGGTGTGGGAGTGAAAAGCTATGCTAAGGTCAACCTGAGTACCCAACTTCTCTTTAAATATCCTCTAGAATTAGAACTAAAAACTGAGGCTCTTTATACAATAATAGACATGGCTACCCCATGAAGATGAACCACCTCTCAAACATATATACGAGCTACCCTCTCAAAACTGAATAAATTTTAATAAGGATGAAATGATCCAATATGATAAATTGATCTATAATGAACCAAATATTGTTAGAACTATAAGAAGTACGAGGCAGCCTACTAATGAATATTGATCAAAGTCAATCTCACCCATCCACCAACTCTTGGCACATAAATTTAGCCAGTATTCTTTAAAACATCATCAAATTAAGAGTTACCACCTTACCCAATATCAACAAATGCTAGTACGCAGTTGGGTGTGAAAATATCAATCCTAACTAACTGGTTAGCTATAGACTAAACATCTAAGGCCAAAGGTAGCTCTAGCATTAACAGATAATCTAAACTCCCTATTATGGACGTCTTCTATCTCAAGGCATCCATGACTATATTAGCCTTAATCAAAAGATCATGAATAGTGATTCATAATCCTTAAGCAACTCAATCCAATACTATTTTTTCATTTTAAGCCATCCTTAGGTGAAGAAATATTGAAGTCTATGATAATCTGAGAAAATCTCACAACAGACTCCATACAAATAATGTCGCCACAACTTTAACAAAAACACAACTACGACCAAATCCAAATCATGGGTAGGGTAGTTCTTCTCATAAGTATTTAACTAACGTGAAGTATAAGAAATAACATTACATGCTACATCAACATTGAACCCAAACCAACCCAATAAGCATCCCAAAATATAGTAAAACTTGTGCTCTCTTTATGTATAGTCAAGATAGGTGTCGAAGTCAACAACTCTTTAAGCTTTTGAACGCTCTCCTCATAAGCATTCTACCACTGAAAGGTAATCTTTTTTTGAGTCAACTTGGTCAAAGGAGCAATAAAAGATGAGAAACCCTCTACAAAATACCAAAAAAAACTTACTATGCCAACAAAACACCGAATCTTAATAGGAGATGTAGGTTTATCCCAATCACAAATCACTGCTATCTTGTTTGTATGAACCATAAGGCCATCCTTAGTCACCACATGAACCAATAAAGAAATAGGATCTAGCCAAAACTCATACTTGGAGAACTTGGGATATAACTTCTTATCTCACTGTCTCTGAAGTACAGTTGTAATGACCTAATTTGTGAATACTAGAATTTTATATATTTTGACCATTTTTCCCTTCTTAATAGCTATTACATGTTAATTTTGAAGTTTGGAGATGGTTTCCATGATTTCCAATGTGATTGGGAGTGATTTTTGATGAGTTTGTGATTTTTAGTGGCTTAAAAGGTCATATAGTTGACTTTGATTAATATTTATTATTTTTAATGTTGGATGGTGATATATGTAGTTCCATTAGTTATAAAGTGTCAATTTTGGATTAGTATCATAGTTTGTTTAGACTCGGAACCTTTATTTTGCATTTCGATCCTTCATTTGAAAATAGTAAAAAATAAGTCATAGTGGTGAATTTATTAAAAATAGTCATTTATGAAAATTTGACCTTGCAATTGAGTCCATAATATTGAAAATAGACTGGTTCCAATAAGTGTTTTTCTATCGGGTATCAAATGAATCTTGAGAGTTCGTATGGAGAGTTTGAAAACCATGCAATTTAGCTGGTTTGCTAAATATGGTGCCGGTGTAAGACCTTATTCACGAATGTAGAGAAGGAATTAATCCTTCATCACCACCGCAATGGTGGTGGCCACAACTGTAAAGGCTAGTTGAGTCTGGTAGGGTCTTTGCCTTCTTCGCTAATGCGATAGGGATATCGTAAATGTGAGGGTCCGGGCCATGAACCTTTGTGAAAGTGAAGTCCTAGCAGTGGACACTACTAAGGCCGATTTAATTTCTTGGTCAAATTCGACTCTCATTAATGTGAAGGTTTGACCACGTTCACGAGGCACTATTCACCAAACCATATAAAAGCCTCAAAATTGCGAACTCCGCTATTTTTAGACCTCAAGCTTTGGATTTTGAGCAATATCTTAGGGTTTTGTCACCATTATTTCTTGGGTAAAATTCTAAATCGTATTCCCATTTTTTTCTTGAATACTCCTTTGAAAACACCTTTTAATTATTATTTCAAATTGAAATTTCAGAATTTTTATCGGTAAATCTTAAAAATAGATTTTCCTCTATTTGAGCCTCATTTAATACTAAATTCTGATTTAACCCTTTTATTCTCGAACTTATTATTTGAACTCATTTTAGAACCTATACAAATATCAATAATATAGGTATCATTAGCTCTCTTTTAATGCGTAGATGTAATTTTGAATGTTGTAGTTGATTCTGAGACCGTTCATAAAGGAAAAGATCTATGTTGAAGAACTTTAGGCTAGGATTTTTTTTTTTGAGGTAGGTTATGGCTGAACTTCTTTCAGATTGATCTAGGTAACTACTCCTTCCGTTTCATAATAAATGAATTGTTGAATTTTGGCACAAAAATTAAGGAAAAAATATTAAAGGCATAAATTTAACATAACTTTCCATTTTTAACCTTTTCAATCAAGCAAATCAGTACACTTTTACCAAAAAGAATCAAATCAATATTTTGGACTAGTGGGTCCATAAGGGTAAATTTGGAAAAAAATTCAATGATTCACTTATTTTGAAATATCAATAAATACCCCAATAATTCACTTATTGTGAAACGGAGGGAGTAATAAATAAGTAAATCATGCTATGGGTTGGGGCAAATAAATATGGGGTGTATATTTTGAGATTATTATTACTGTTGTGTGCCCATGCGTGGGGTTATATTCTGTTATTCTTGACTTGTGATATCTGATATTATTTGTTTCCCATGTAGGTGCTTTATATGACATCATTGGCTTTATGTGTGAATTTAAATGCCTTCATTTAGATATAATACTCATGTAGGGGACTTAAATGGTTAATATAGGACTTATTGAGCATTTGTTACCTTTATAATTATAAAAAGATCCGAGTTAGGGTTTGATATGATATAAATAATGTCTTATATGCATATTTATTCTGATGATGCCTAAATTAAGTCGATAATCATAAATCCTGGACATGTTGAGTTGATTTTTAGGCTCTCTCTGTCTCTCACCCACATACACACTCACATATATATGTTGGATGGATTGGATATTTTCATATTGATTTACTGTGATCATTATATCCTTATTCCATACATATACATTCATGAGATGCTGGTACTATCATGAAACACTATTTTTGAAAAAAATAAGATGCTGTAAAAATCCTCTATATGAACACGAGCAATTTATGTGGGTTTAGATTTGAGATATGAGATATACTATATGGGTTGCGAACCCTCCAAAGGTCCTACCTAGGAGCTTTGAGCTCAATGTCTACAGAAAGTCATATGATGATTTTTTACAATTCATCTCATCCATATTGCATTGTGTTGCACTTACAGATGCATCTTTCATGATCTCTTAATTGCCTTGATTTTTGTTTAGTTTCAACATATTATTTGTGTATGTCTGTGTTGTTTTTGTATCTATTTATATTTTAGAACTATTAGTGGAGATGGTGTGAGCTATTGTTTGGGACTTTTAAGCTTGCACATGACATGCTCATAGTTTGCTTTACTTATATTATTTCCTACTTTGCTTAGTCGGTCTACACTACCTACTAAGTACAAATTGACCATACTACACTACCTACTAAGTACAAATTGACCATACTTATACCTACTATACCCTTTTAGTGTAGATTCTAGTACGAGAATCAGATTCAACAACTGATATCATGCTTATCAAAGTGATGATTGGGGTATTAGAATGCTCTAGGTATTTCAGATCTAACTCCAGACCTCTTCTTATTTTACTTTATGTCTTTATTTTAGTTTTAGAGATAGATATTTATTCTCAGATTCAATTATGTACTAGATGCACTTACATTATAACACCAAATTTTAAGGGATTTATGAGATTTCTTTTGGATTTCCATTTTTAACCATATCTTGCATTAGTTTGATTTCATTCTAGAAGCCTCCCCTTGCCTTAAGTTATGTTATTATTAATTTTATTTTTCCTTTACTAGTTTGGATGATTGTTTTACTTATCAAGGTTGAACCGTGATAATTGCTATCATGACTCATTTCTGGCTTATGATACATTGGTGATAGAGCAACCAGGTTCACTTATCTCATAAGTGTAAGAGTAGGATGTCTAGTAGAGTCTCATGGATCGGTACTTAATATTTGTATCTATCTTTGAGAGGCTAAAATATGTCTTTCAGAGAAACTTATCTAATTTGATTTTTTGTCTTATGGGTTATTCATATATAATGTTCTAAACATGTATTCTACTCTTTCTATGCTTATGGTGAGTACTAGGTCTTGAGAGGATAGAGATGTTGAGCCAATACTCGACATAGAAACCTTAGTTTGAGAATGAGGCAGGGGTCATTATTGATCTAGAAATAGAGAAAGAGCACAAAGAGCAGCCCAAGATAGAGGATTCACTAGGGAGGTCCCTCCCGAGCCTGAGGTTCTGTGTTCTAGGGATGTTTATCAGACTAGGGATATGGGGCCATCTGAGGTCCCATAGGGTTCAGTCAACATCCTAGTGCTATAGGGTCTTTTGGTTCGTCTTTTGAGCCATTTGAAGGGTGTTCCTTTGAGTGTACCTGGTATTTCTCAAACTTTGAGTGACATTCCATGCCAATGTCGGTATCTGTTTCTGGTATTCCTACTTCTAGGATATATCTATTATCTATGATACCCCATGTATGGACTCTTTGCCTACCAGACTGATTATTTTTTCAATTTTCTTTAGGTACAGTTATGTCTTTTGATGATCAAAAGAGATTTGAGAGGTCTATTCACTTCAGTCTGCCTAAATTTAGTGGAGCTATTATCGAAGTTGCCCATGATCTTATGATTGATTACCAGAAGTTACATAATCTTAGATCCTTTGAGTCTCTAGGAGTTACTTATACTACTTATCAGTTGACGAATGTGGCTAGGGATGGGTGGAGGTTATTTTCTATTTGTAGGCCTTTAGGTTCACCTCTTATAACTTAGACTCTATTCTCCGAGGCCTTCTTGGAGAGCTTTGTACCTTATATCTTGAGAGTTCAGATGCATGATGAGTTTGATAATTTAGAGCAGGGATCTATAACTATTGTTGGGTTCAAGGCTTATTTTTACACCTTAATTATATATTCAATTGCTGAACTCTTTACCGAGTCTAAGATGATTCAGAAGTTTGTAAAGGGGTTAGATGGTAAATTTAATTGACTATAACCTAGATGGTAATTTTAAGAGCTTTTTTCCAGAGTACTATTAAGCATGCCAAGATGACCTAGTTTTTTATCCAGCTACTTAGAGAGGCACCAAGAAGGTGCATTCTCAGTGAGAGTTTAGCGGACATACCTCTTGAGGTAGAGATTTTCTAGTAGAGGTTCCCATGGTTATTATAGTAGGATGGTCCAGGTTATATTGCAGGATTTAGGTGGTAGGGCTTCAGGTTTTATGACTTTCAGTATCCAAGTATTGGGTCATAAAATTGGAGGTTCTAGGATTTATTCTTTAGGCCTAGACATTTGTTCTAGTTTATCCACACCTTCTCAGATTGAGTCACGCTATTTTCTGTGATGATTTTGTCTATGTAGCCAAAATTTGCCCTTGATGTGTATATGGATCCACTCAGTGGGATCTTAGCTTTATCTTTGCCCTGCTCTAATTTCTACAGTGAGAGGTAGTCTCAGAGTGGTAGGGGCAGTGCCAGTAGTGCTAGAGGTAGAAACAGGGGAGCTGGTAGAGATGGTCGTAGGGTTACTCATTTTGAAAGAGGATATGGTTAGTGTTATGGTATACCTGGGGGACCTAAGGTAAAGTCTTTTGATGTAGTTACTACATGTATTGTCTCTGTTTGCTAAAGATCAATTTCTATGTTATTGGACCTTGGGTCTACATTCTCCTTTGTGTCTACCTATTCTTCTTCCATATTTGGTATTACATGTAAAGCCTTTGCTATGCCTCATCATGTTTCTACATATATAGGAGATTTTTTTTAGTGGATCAGGTATCCCGATATTGTGCCATTACCTTTACAACCTGTGCCATTACCAAGTTGATTTTGATGTTACCTTGATTTGGATTTGTTAGCTCTTTTTTATGCTACTTTAGACTGTTATGTATAGACCATGACCTTAGTAATGCCAGATGTGTTAAGGTTAGCTTTGAAGGTTAAGATTAATTCAAGTTTAAAGGGTGTTATATCTTTTCTTCTCATTACATGATAATGATGGGGTGTTTGTATTATATAGCTCATATCCGTGATACTAGTGTTGCCTCTCTGCCTCCTATGGATTCTATTTGAGTTGCTTATGAGTTTATAGATATGTTTTCTATAGATTTTTCTAGTATGTCTACAGATTATGATATTGATTTTGCTATTAAAGTCGAGCCAGGCACTATGCCTATTTCTATCCCTCCACATAGGATGGCCCCGATTGAGTTGAAAAAGTTGCAGGAGCAGTTGTAGGATTTGTTGACTTAAGGGATTTATTAGACCTAGTGTATCTCCTTGGGATGCTCCTATCTTATTTGTAAAGAAGAAGGACATTCTATGTGCATGTGTATGATTATAGGTAGTTCAACAAAGTGACGGTTAAGAACAAGTATCCTTTCCCTTACATTGATGATCTTTTTGACCAGCTTTTTGGTGTTTTCTAAGATTTATTTGAGATTTGGGTCCCCACAAGTTCTTAGTTATGTCCTTTTTATTGACCAATTCCCCTATAGCATTCATGGAGCTGATGAATTGGGTATCATAGTCAAATCTCATCTTATTTGTAATTGTATTTATATATGACATCTTGGTTTTTTCCAAGAGTTAGGCCGACCATATGGAGCATTTTAAGATTTTATTTCAAGGTTGCATGAAGAGAAGTTGTTAGCCAATTATTCTAAGTGTGAGTTTTGGTTGGATTCTATCTCTTTCTTAGTTTATGCGGTAACCAAGGATGATATTATGTTTGATCCGTCCAAGATAATGATAATTTGTGATTAGGCTAGACCTCCTCTTATTAAGATTCAACATTTCAATAGTTTGGTGGGTTATTATTGCCGTTTTGTAGTTTGTTTCTCATCTATTATGGCTCATTTGACCAAGCTGACTCTAAATAGTAGTATTTCAGAAAAAACTTCCAAAAGCTCCAAGAGTCATTGACTTCAACTCTTATTTTGACTTTGCCCAAAGTAGGTGTGGGTTTTATCATATTTTTTTGGTTCTTCTAGTATTGGTTTGGCTGCTATGTTTATACAGGGGGGTAAGGAGATTTTTAATGCCTCTAGTAAGTTAAAGCCTCATGAGAGAATTTACCCTACCCATGATTTAATGTTGGTAACCTTAGTGTTTGTGTTAAAGTTGTGGAGTCATTACGTATATTGAGTTCTTTGTTAGATTTTCTCAAAAAATCATAGCCTTTAGTACTTCTTCAGTCAGTGAGATCTTAATAAAAGGTAGAGACATTGGCTTGAGTTGCTAAAGGATTATGACCTCACTATTTTGTATCATCCGGGCAAGTATATTATGGTTATGGATGCCTTAAGTCAAAAGTCAACTAATATTAGAAGTTTAACCCATCTCTTGACCTAGGAGTGGCCCTTAGCCGTGGAGATTCAGTTTCTGGTTAACTAGATAGTTAGGATTAATATTTTACTCCAAGTGTATTTTAGCCTTTGTTAATGCTAGATCTTCTTTGATGGAGCAGATTTTAGCTTACTAGTTTAATGATGATAGTCTAATAGTGATTCAAGAAAAGATGTTGAGTGGAGAGGCTAGGGAGTCATCTCTTGAAGGCTATGATGTTTTGAGGATTGGAGGTTGGGTTTGTGTGACAATAGTTGGTGGATGGGTAAGGGTAGTTTTGGAGGAGGCACATTATTCCAAGTATTCTATCTTTCCAGGGGTGGCTAAGATGTATCATAATTTAAAGCAACTTTACTAGTGGGGTTGCATGAAGAAGGATGCTGTAGACTTTGTAGATTGTTACTTATGCTGTCAGCAGGTGACGGCTGACCATCAGAGAGCAGATGGTTTGATTCAGAGATTACCTATTATTGAGTGACAATGGGAGAGGATCACTATTGATTTTGTGAGTGGACTGCCTTATACTTCTTGTGATTTTAATAGTATTTGGATCATCACGGATCAGTTGAAGAAATCATCCTATTTTGTACCTATTTAGATTTCCTTCATTGCAGAGAGGCTAGGCCATATCTATGTTTGTGAAATTCTCCATCTTTATGGATTACCAATGTCTATTATGTTAGACAGAGGCTCAATGTTCACTTATAGCTTCTTGTGGATATTTTAGAAGGAGTTGGATACCTAGGTTGACCTTAGCACATCTTTTCACCCATAGACCAACGGTTAGTCAGAGCAGACTATTCAGGTTTTGGAGGATATACTTCGTGCATTTGTTATGGACTTTGAAGGTTAGTGGGAGCAACATTTGGCTTTAGTAGAGTTCCTTCTAATAATAGCTAGGATTCAAGTATTGAGATGACCTATTTTGAGGCATTGTATGGTAGGCATTGCCGATCTTCTATTGATTAGTTTGAGACTCAGAGGTTATCCAGGGTACCAATCTTTAGATAGGGTTTGGTGATTCAGGATAGGCTTTGAGAAATCTAGAGAAGGAAAAAGAATTATGCAGATTGTAGGCTTAATGCATTGAAGCTTAGGATTGATGATCTAGTCTTCCTTCATGTGTCACCCATGAAAGGAGTAATGAGGTTTGAGAATAAGTGCTATATTAGCTCGAGGTACATTGGACTATTTGAGATTCTTTGGACATTTGGGGAGCTTGTTTATGAGTTGGTCTTACATCCAAACTTTTCAGCTGTTCATCTAGTTTTTCATGTATCTATGCTTTGGTACTATATTCTGGATGAATCTCACGTACTTCATTGGGACTCGATTTAGTTAGATGAGAGGCTGGCCTTTGTAGAGGAGCTGATGTCTATTTTAGCTAAAGATGTTAGACTTTTGCATTCTATAGATAATTCTGTTATTAAGGTTTAGTGGATACACCATCCTATTACGGAGGCTACTTAGGTGGTCAAGTTTGACATACATAGTAGTTACCCTCAACTTTTTATCGATTCAGGTATTTCCTTGCCTTTTAGTTCGATGATGAACTATCATCTTAGTTGAGGATGCTGTAATGACCTATTTGTGAAAACTTTCTTTTATGTGATTTGACTATTTGTCCAATCCCCATAGCTGCTACATGTTATTTTGGGGTTCGGGGATAGTTGGCATAATTCTCGATGCAATCGAGAGTGATTTTTAATGAGTTTGTGGTTTATAGAGGCTTAAAAAGCCATATAATTAACTTCATTCAATATCTATTGTTCTGAGTATCGAATGGAAATTTGGATTATTCTATTAGGTCTAAAATATTAAATTTGGGTTAGTAGCATGGTTGGTTTGGATTTGGGGCCTTTTTTTTGCATATCAACCCTTTATTAGGAAAATAGTGAAAAAGGGGTCATGGGGTGAATTTATTGAGAATAGTAGTTTTTTTTTAGAAATTTAATGTTACTATTGAGTTTGGATAGTCAAAAGTATCATATAGCATCTACGGTTTATTTCTGTCTGGTCCAGAACAAATTCTAAGGGTCTGTTTGGAGAATTGGAAAACTATGCAATTCAGCAGGTTTGTTGAATCTATTGTAGGTGTAAAACCTTCTTCGTGAATGAGACCTCTAGCTGTGAATCCGCATAAGGAATTAATCCTTCATTGTAATTGTGATGGTAGTAGCCGCGATTACAAAGGTAGTTGAGTCAGGTCGGGTCTTCGCCTTCTTAGAGAACGCGATTGGGCTATTGCAAATGCGAGGGTCTAGGCCATGGACCTTCATGAATGCAAAGCCCTAGACCTGAACGTGAAGATAAATTTAACTGGCCAGTCAACATTGACCTTTGCGAATGAAAAAAGTTGACCTCGTTTTAAAGGCACTATGCACTAAATAGTATAAAAGCCTTAAATAGCGAATTCCACCATTTTTGGACCTCAAGCTTTAGATTGTGAGCGATTTCTTAGGGTTTTATAACTGTTCTTGCTTAGTAAACTTCTAAATAATATTACAATTATTTTCCATTGAATATACCTTCAGAACACCTTGTAATCATGATTTCAAAATAAAATTTTAGGGTTTTAACTGGTAAAGCTTAAAATAGGTTTTCTTTGATTTGAGTCTCGTATTAACCTCGTTTTCCCATGGGTATTTAACTATAGACTCCCACAACCTTGGGTATTATTTATTAAAATAAAATTTTATTTTACCACTTTTGTTTTTTAACTCATTTTTTGAATTCGTTTTGGATCCGATTCAAATATAGGCAATATGCACATCATTATCTTTCTTTTAATGTATAGATGCTATTTTGATTATTATAGTTGATTTGATGGTCATTCATAAAGAAAAAGATCCATGGTGAAGCACTTTGGGATGGGATTTCATCATTTCAAGGTAGGTTATGGGTTCACTTCTTTCAGATTGAGCTGGGTAGGGAATAAATAAGTAAAATATACTATGAGTTGGGGAAAATAACTATGGGGTTTATATTCTGAGATTATTATTACTATTATGTGCCCGTGTGGAGGATTATCTTCTATTATTATCGACTTGTGATATCTAATTTTGTGCTTTACCCGTGAGGGGGCTTAATTTAATATCATTGGCTTTATTTGTGCATTTAAATGCCTTCATTTAGATGGAAATACTTGACTTATCAGAGGCCTTACTTGAGCATTGGTTGCCTTTATCATGATAGAAATACTCGACTTAGTGTTTTACATGGTATGAATAATGTCTTACTTACATATTTATTCTGATGGGTGCCTAAATAAAGTTGATTTTCCTGAATTGTGGACATATGGAGTAGATTTTTGGGATCATACACACACACACACACACACACATATATATAAGTTGATTTTCATGAATTGTGGATATATTGAGTAGATTTTTGGGATCACACACATATACATATATGTATATATATGTGTGTGTGTATGTGTGTGTGTTGGATGGATTGGATATTTTCATATTGATTGACTTTGAGCATTACGTTCTCATTCCATACATATATATTTATGAGATGTTGGTACCATTGTGGAACACTATTTTTGAAAGAAAATGAGACACTTTTATAAAAATCCTCTCCATGAACACGATCCAGAGAGGTATGGTTGAGATTTGAGATTTGAGATATGACATATAGTATATATATTTGTGTTGGATGGATTGAATATTTTCATATTGATTGACTTAGAGCATTACATCCCCATTCCATACATTCACATTCATCAGATGTTGGTACCATTGTGGAACACTATTTTGAAAGAAAATGAGACACTTTTATAAAAATTCTCTCCATGAACATGAGCCGGAGAAGTATGGTTGAGATTTTGAGATATGAGATACAGTATATGGGTTTTGAAACCTCCATGGGTCCTACTTGAGAGTTACGAGCTTAGTTGATGTATACAGAAAGTCATGTGATGATTTTCACTATTCATCCCATCCATATTGCATTTACACAGGCATCTTTCATAATCTCTTAGTTTTCTTGACTTGTGATTAGTTTCAGCATATTCTTTATGTATGTCTGTGTTATTTTTGTTTTTATTTATGTATTAAAACTGTTAGTGGAGACGGTGAGAGCTACTGTTTGGGACTTTTCTACTTGCAGGTGACGTGCTCATAATTTTTTTTACTTATATTATTTCCTACTTTGCTTAGTCAGCCTATGATACCTATTGTGTACAAGTGCAATGTACTCTCTCTTACTATGCCTTTTTGGTGCAAATCCGCGTGCGATCACAGAATGAGACGACTGATTTTATGCTTGTCAATGCGGTATTTGAGGTACTTGTGTGCTCTTGGGATTTCAGAGCCAACTCCAATCCTCCTATTTTCTTACTTTATGTATTTATTTCAATTTCAGAGGTAGATATGTAATCTTAGAATTAGTTATTTACTAGATGCTCTCATACTATGACACCAGATTTAGGGATTTATGAGATTTCTTCTAGATTTCCGTTTATAATTCTGTCTTGCATTGGTCTGACTTCATTATAGAACCTTGCCTTGGGTTTTGTTATTTTTGATTTTATTTTTCCTTTATCAGTTTGGTTGATTGGCTTACTTATCAAGGTTGATCGGCAATAAGTGCCGTCATGACCCTTTTTTAGGCCGTGACAATAGTCCTCAAGTGGCACACATGGTCAGGCCATTCTTGGAGTAAACCAAGGATATCATCTATAAATACAAGCACAAAAGATTTGATATATGGTCAAAATACCTGGTTCATCAACTTTATGAATGTTGTTGGGGCATTGGTCAACCCAAAAGATATGACCAAAAACTTATAATGATTGTATCAAGTCCAAAAAGCTATCTTTGGAACATCTGAAGCTCTGATCTTCAACTGGTGATACTCAAATCTCACGTCAATCTTGGAAAATATGGAAGCAACCTGAGGCTAGTCAAAAAGTTCACCAATGCAAGGAAGAGGATATTTGTTCTTAATTGTCACTTTGTTCAATTGTTGATAGTCAATATAAATGTGCATAGAACCATCCTTCTTCTTTACAAAGAACACAGAATCACCCCAAGGAGATACGGTATATCTAATATAACCCTTACAATATAAATCCTATAATAATTGCTTCAATTCCTTCAACTCGGCCAGGTCTATCCTATAGGGAGGAATGAAAATGGGCTTGGTGCCTGAGTCCACATCAATAGCAAAATCAATATCATAATTCAGAGGAATACCAAGACAATCCATAGAAAACACATCCATGAACTCACAAACAACCGAATAGAATCTAAGAAAGGTGGTGAGGAAATGCTAGTACCGCGATCATAAGCCAAGCCTATATCAAATGTAGAAAAGATATAACTCCCTTTGAACACGAACTAAGCCTACCCTTCTAAGCTATCTTTGTCTTACCCAGTGTTGCTAAGGTCAATAGTTTTGGAACAAAAATCCAAAGTAACATGATTGGGAGCTTGACAATCCATACCTAATATAACATCAGAATCAACCATATCTAGGGTAATCATCTCAACCCAAGTCTCACGCCTCGCAAAGGTCACTATACCATATCAGTATACTCGATATACCACTAAAGAACCTCCGACGAGGGTAAAAATATGAATAGACACATCAAGAGACTCATTGAAGTATCAAACCTAGAAGAAAAATATGTAGATAGATACAAGAATGTAGACCCAAGGTAAAATAACATAAAAGTATATCAATAGAAAACTAGGATTATAACTATAATAGCTGGATCAGATTCCTCTAACTCGGGTCTCCAAGGTATAGCATAACACTGTCCACATTTATTTCCAAATTGACCAACCCCGCGACCACCACCACGATCTCCCCTAGATCTACCTCGAGCACTATCATCATTACCTAAGACACTTTGTGAACCACCTTACACTGCAGATACAGGGGATACGTCAAGGTTGAAGTTGAGAACCCTACCGGGCATGTCCATACATAGGTCGAGCAAAATCCTTGGCCAAATGATCAACCTACTCATAAATATAGTATCCTCTATGGCTTGAATCTATATGAGGGGGCATGGATAAACTAAAGAAACTGCCCTGGCCTAAAGAACAGAAGCTAAAATCCTCACTTTCCTCACCTGATATCTAGCTACTGGACAAACTGAAGGTCTACTATCCGATCCCTTTAAAGTGAATGGATTGGGATACCATGATAACCATGGGAACCTCTACTAGAAATATCTCTGCCTTGGTAGGTATAACTACTAGGCTCACTTTACCGGCATACCTTCTTAGTGCCCTCCTGAGTAGCTTGGGTAATAGACCCGACCAACTTTGCATGCTCTATAATACTCTAAAATGAATCGCTTGAGACTAACATCTGTGGTATACCCAACTGATAAGGACCGTCTAGCCCCTTAACAAACTTTTAAATCCTCTCAGACTTAGTGGAGATACTGGCAACTGAATATTTGGATAGATAATAGAAGCGTGCCTCATAATCTACAGTAGACATGGAGCCCTGCTCTAGGTGATCAAACTTATCCCTCATCTAATATCTTAAGCTATACAACACAAAACTTTCCAAAAAGACCTCAGAATATTGGTCCCAAATCATAATAGGCAAGCCCAAAGGCCTACAAATAGATATTGACCTCCACCAATATTTGGCCACTTTCGTTTGCTGATAAGTAGTATAAGCAACTCCATGAGACTCAGGGGATTTACTACTATGTGACTTCTCCTCGTAGTCAATCAGAAACTCTTAGGCATCCTCGCCAATTATACCACTAAACTTTAAAGGAGCCAAGCAAATAAAACTCTTAACCCTCTTACGATCATAAAAAAACATCACAATACCAGAAGGTAGTGAATCCACACTTGTGGGTACCACAACTGATAGTTTTACTACTTAAGTAGGAATACCATAAGCAGAAGTCAGTACTGAGGAGGAACACTACTTGAAGTCTAGGAATACCCCGTATACTCTAAGGAACACCCTCCAAACAATCGAAGAGACAAATCAATCAGCCCTACTAGGGTGTCAACTGAACCTTATAGAACCTGATTTGGCCTTCAACTCCTGTCTAATAACAATTCTCAACATACTCAACCTCAGGCTCGGAAGAGTCCTCTCTATCATGTCCTCTAGTTATGAAAGCTTCTCATGATTGTCCTATACCTCCAAGAAGTCCATGACCCCTGCCTCGATCCCTGATTGGGGCTTCCACATCAGGTGCTGGTTCAACATCCTTAACATCCCTGACCTAGCCCTAACCCTCTGTGTAGAAAAGAATGTAATACAAGTTTAGAACATTGGTATGAAAAACCCACATGAAAAAAAATCAAATTAGAGAATTTTAACCTAAAAACATCTTATAGCCTCTCAAATATAAATACAAATTTTAATGAACTGATCCACGGGAGTCTACTAGACATCTTGCTCTTACACTAATGAGACTGGTAAACCTGAATCTAATACCGATTTATCATGACCCAAAAGTTAATGTCATGATAAAAATTATCGAAACCTAACCTCGGTAGATAAGCCAGTCACCCATAAAAGAAAGAAGTACAAAATTACAAATAAAGATAAATAAGATTTCAAGGGTGAAGTCATATCAACACAATACATAATAAAGTAATAGTCTGAAAGAAAATTGTCATAAAACCCCCCTTAAATCTGGTGGCATAAGTGCAAGAGCATCTAAAATTAGACTTACATCTAAAAACTATACATAATACATATTTGAATATAAATAAAGATAGGACAAAGATATGAGGAGTTCCAGAATCAACTGTGAACTCTAGAGCATGACAGTACCTTAGGCCAATCACCAAATAGTTGATCAACTGTCGTATACTGCAATCGAACTAGGTTTGCACCAAAAGGGCACTGTAGGGATAAGTATGGTCCACTTATACTCAGCAGTTATCATAGGTATGTTGAGAAAAGGAAAAAAATAATATAAGTAAGGAAATACTCTAAGCACGTCACCTATAAAAGGAAAAGTTCCAAAAGGTAGCTCATGCTATCTTCACTAATAGTTTTAATATATGTACATAAAATTCAAATAGAAGTAAACACACATGAAATGTATACATAAACAAACTATACTCCAAGAAAAAAAAATAAAGAAAACAATAAAGATGCTTATGTAATGCAATGTAATGATGATAGAGCCATAAAAATAACTAAAAGTCATCACATCACTTTCTATATACACCTACCAACTCTTAGCTCTCCAAAAATGGGACCTATGAAGGATTTGTAACTCATATACTATCTCAACCTCAACTCGTCTATTCAGTTTATGTTCATGGATCAAGGTTTTTGATAAAATATCTTATTTTACTTTGAAAAATAGTGTTCCTCAATGGTTCCAATAAATCTTGATATGCTTGTATGATATAAGGATATAATGCTTATAATCAAATCAGTATAAAGATAACAATCTATTTTATACCAGTATATGTGAGCCCATAATCAACTCATTACGGGTCCTATCCCTAATCATAGGGTGACCAGTGAGGTTGACCAAGTTTTTGTTCTGATCACAACTCAAACCTAATGAGTCATAAGAAGTGGTCATGAGTTATAGTGTGTGACTCATGAACAAACAAGTATAGGTGCCTAGGTCACTATTGTGATTACGACTAGGACGTTATGAGTCGTAAGGTCTGAGTACGAGTCGTAGGGAATGACTCATAAGGTTAACAGTAAGGAGGCCCCATATCTTTTCTCAGAGTATAAGCTGTAGTGATGACTTATTACCAGATATCATAAGTCGCGATGTGACTCACAGTTACTAGTGGCAGTTTTTCCTGTGTTTTAATTGGGGGAACCTTGGTTGTTTCCCCTTTTTTCCAATTGTTAAACACGACTTAAAAAATACTTTCGATTCCTATTATCACCCAAAACAAATCAAATACACTTTATCTTGTCTGTCAAATCCGCAAGTCAAGAACAACTAGGGTTTCTCAATGTTGGTCATTTAGGGTTCAAAGATTGGTTCTTCTCCATAACTGTTGATATCTCAGGCATGTAATCTCTTCCCTAAAACTTATTTTGTTAAAATAAAGTGTTTAAATTTTTATTCATGTGATTGATTAATGGTTTGAAAATTAGGTTGAGGGTCCTTGAATGTTATTGAAGGAATTGTTTTTCCCATGAGTTCTGTGAATTATTATGATTTGAATTGATAGTTTTGAAATTAATTGGGTGAATGGGTATGGGAATTTGAATTGGGGTAGTAGATTCCCCTAAATTAATAAATTTTGGAAGTGGAATTGATAATAACCTCAACCTAACTATAATTCTCCGAGACTACACCTTGGGCGTCACACGGTGCTTATGACCCCTAAGGATCACAATATAACCAATGACTGGTACCTGATGTGAGCACTATAATAATGCAAATATATACAGAAGTTAGGATGAAAATGCCATAAGGTCCATAAACTAAAAACAAATACTACATACTGATAATAATACTAAAAATACTGAACATCTGTATAAAGTAATCTAGTTAGAAAGCATCTAATTGTCTGAATGTGGAGTTGATGGGACAAGTCCTTAACTAACTGCAACTACTGAGCAAACTAAATCTGCTGAAATGCTAAAATAAAATAATATCCTTGATGGATAAGGACTCACTACTGAATCTGCCACTAATATCCTGATCTGCTAAGTATGATCAGGAACCCGTGCGTCTGAACCTATGATATGAGATATTATAGCGCAAAAGAGAGTATGCGTCAGTAGGTGAAATGTACTAGTATGCTAAGTGAGGTAAGGCTGATATACATGGGTTTATATGCTTGAGATGATAACTGACTGAATGAACATCATGAAGTAGCTGAATAAGTGTACATACATAACTGTAACTGCTAAACATACTGAACATGCAATACTGGGCATGTAGGTATATATCATGTATCTGAGATTATACTGAAACTGAGTACTGAATTTTCATGGATGAGTAATTAATAATTGATAGCCATGGTTCTATAGAACTGACTGAGTTCTTTACTCAATACTGAGACTGAAACTATAACTGTAGGAGTTATCATCTAACCGACATATCCCAATTATAGACTGAGTTGGGGTCCAACCTGTGACCCCAGTTGGAAAGGTGTTAGCACCTTGCCATGGGATACTAATAATGCTGGTTCAACCCTAATATGACAGGAAGACTCATGATATATATATATATATATATATATATATAGAATGGTGTCAACCCTATTCTGGCAGGAGGATGACTTACCCTATGCTGGCTACATAGTTCTGTAACGTAGGGACTGCTACTAAGGGTCAAACCCTCTGCTGAAAGAAATGTCTCATCCCTAGATTTGGTTAGTGCTGAATCCTACTCCAAACTGAATTAATACTGAACTGCCACTGATTAAGTTGATTAACTAAATTGGACTGAATTCATTGAGTTCTGTTACTGACTGAGTACTACTGTTCTTGACCTTTACTGGGACTATTCTATGACTACTGTAACTAAGTAAGTAGATAGATTTCAGGTAATAAATACCCCCTAGAACTCAATAACATCAATAATAAAACATAATAAATCTTGAAAACATAGCAATAGTCAATTGTTCACAATTCGTTCACTGAGACATTTTTTTCAAACACTTGGAGGTCATGAGCTTGTACCTAAATGAGAATACATGGTAACATGTCATGATTACATGATTCCATTCACATGGACATTCTATCAAATACTTGGGGAGTATAATTAATGCATATGGTAATGAACAACACATAAGTATCATGACTATAACTTAAACTTGCAATTTTAAGGGTTTTAACATGGGAATTACATCAATCAACACATATTATAACTTATGTTCATGAAACTTATAATTAAATCTTGAATTGAAACCCATACAACAACACAAACATGAGAATAATTTAATTCATAACATGGGAATCATAATTCAAGTTTTGAAAAGGGTTCTTGAACTCCAAGGGTGGAAGGAAACCCAGGGATGAACACCTAACATACCTTGATTGTTGATTTCATGAAGATTTTGGGGATTTCTTACAACTTGAACTTAAGCTTTATGAACTAGGGTTTATTTCTTGAGAGGATTTTTGAGAAGAATGAATGTATTTTGCCCTTTTGGGAGCTTAATTTTGTATTTTGGCTAAATTGAATGAGGGGAAAATGACCTAAATGCCCTTGAAAACTCATAAGTTAATGAGTAAAAATAGCCCAGTAACGTGATAGGCGATGCACCACATCGATAGGGTCAACAAGATCACGACGTGTTGCGTTGATGGGTACGATACGATAGCCAATACGACGCATTAATGACAGCGGACACGCAAGTGTACGTGGTCTTATCAAGTAGTAAAGTGGACTAATGAAAGCCAAGTATCGATCACACAGAGACTTAATCTAATAACTTTTCTATTCTAGTTTACAATTTAGATTCAATCGATTCAAGCGTAACAAAAAAGAGAGTTTTGAAATTGTAACTTGGAATTAAAGTAAATAATGCGTAAATAAAAGTCTTGGAACAATCAATAGGAGAAAACCCAGGGTTAAAGCACTCCAAACACTCATACTATGTTATTGAACATCATTCGTTAACTAACTTATCTTGGTTGTTGATTCGTAAGGTTAATTGGATGATTATGGTCTCCCAACCTCTAATTGTTTATGTAATATGAACATTACAACTACATCATTGAGCGGGATGTAATAGTCCAATTAAGCATTTGAAAGATATTATCCTACATTTGAATCAAGTAAGGGATCTAAGTATATCCCTGTCCTAGACGCTAATTCAAATTCTTTATTTCATAGAAGAATAAAAATCATACTTTGTTTATCCCACATTCTCTCTCCCTACTCCCTCTCCCGAGATCAAAAGGTCAAAAATATATGTATTTTATGAGTGATTAGTCCATAAAATAATTAAAACAAGAAGAAATAAACAACCAATAATGCTAATTAAATTAAATGAATTTAACCCAAAATAATAGTACTCATGTTCTTGGCTTTAATCCCAGAAAGAGGATTTTTATCCACTCATAGCCATAATCAACATCCAAATAATTGTATGAATGATTAAAACCATAAAGAAGGATAAATTAAAGAAATAAAAACCTAAAAAGAAGTTGTGTTAGCCTCCAATGTTTTTCTAAGTGATCCAGGGGTTCCAAGATGTCCAAAATGTGTTTTAAGACGTTATATTTATAGTATACAAGTCATAACCCCACTTGGATTAGGTTTCCACGTCGTTCTTGTTCAGCAAAGCAAAATTATCCCAATTTTTGGTGTCACCGCGTTACGTCATAGTGTCAAATGGCATCACTGGGCACCAAATACCATAACTGGGCACCTTTTCCCTATTTTGGTCCTCACCGTGAAGCAGCGGCATTATGTTGAGACACTGCTTTTGGACAATTGTGAATTTACTATCCAAGACGACATGGTGTTTTACCATTTTGGGACCCTTATGAATCCAATGGAGTGAAGTACGTGCCTAGTGTCCAATCCCACTGTCCACACGCTCCCAAAACATTTTAGGGGTCCAAATTACGTCCAGGTTGTGTCTTGTGCTTTTGTGGTCATTTTTGAGCCTTTTTGAGTTGTTTCCACTTGATTTAAATCTTTTTATTCTTAATATATAATCACAATCCATTCACCAAGAATCCTATAGCATAAATCACAACAATTTACAGCTCAAAAAAACACTACATCCTCAACGGTGAACTAGAAACACGACATAGGCTAATTTCACTTTGATCTTTAACTCATTGTTTTTACTCTTGTATTGACCCTTGAACATTATCAACAAGTTGTTTCACATATAAATACAAAATAAAAACCTTAGGAACTTATTAAACACATTATAACCCAACACGATAGACTAGATAAACACCTAGCTCAAGCTAGTAACACTAGTTTTCTCGATTGAACTGTAAATGCTCAAATTGAATGAAACCTCATGTGAAAACACCATTAAACATTATAAAGACATACTTATACATAAAAATGCTGAATTATATCTTTACTAACACATATATCATAAGAACCATTCTCAAAAGGAGGTTAAAAAGGCTAGAATAGTAATGCTAGAATGCATAAATACACGTAACATCAGTCAAGATCGTGCTGGCTTGCTGTTTTGGCCATAAAAACATGACTCAAACGATGTTTAAAAATTCCAAAACTCACTCAATATGACCTATTGACATCCCTTATCATGAATAAATTTAAAAATCGACAATCTAAGGTCGGAAAGATCATGAATAATGCCATTGAAATATTAAGGCCAAAAATGAGAGTAAGTGTCAACACTTCGCTGAAATTTTTTAAGTCTGGGACCTCTTTTGACATGCTATATAGGACCAAAATGACTAGGACTTTGTAGGGTCTTACAATATCTCCCCCTTGGGAATATTCGTCCTCGAATGAGACTGACTGGACTAAGAAGAACTGAGGAACTGTACTTACACTGACATGCATAACTGAATTCTAGAGACATGACACATAACTAAACTATTTCATGAATACATGAATGATATGAGAATGTTATATAGGTGTAACTGAGCATGGAATTGAGTAAATCTAAGAAAGACTGTTACCTTAGGCTGAGTCTGTGTTTGCAGAGAAAAGGTGAGGATACTTGTTTCGCATGTCTACCGCTACTTCCCAAGTATCTCCCTCAACGGACTGATTCCTCCAAAGAACTTTGACTAAAGGAACTTCTTTGTTCCTTAGTCTATGAATCTGACAATCAAGGATTTTGACAGGGACTTCCTCATAAGAGAGACTATTCTGAATATCTACACTCTCTATGGGGACTATAACTTCTGGGTCACCTATGCATTTCTTTAGCAAGGAGACATAAAACACTGGGTACACTAATGCTATGTCTGCAGGAAACTCAAGCTCATAAACTACCTTACCAAAATGACTCAGGATTTTGTAAGGACCAACATATTGGGGACTAAGCTTCCCCTTCTTACCAAACCTCTTCACCCCCTTCATGGGAGAGATTTTCAAATACACATAGTCACCAATCTCAAATTCAAGGTCTTTTCTTCTCACATCTGCATAAGATTTCTATCAGCTCTGGGATGCCTTAAGCCTCTCTATGATTAATTGCACTTTCTCTAAAGTATCAAATACCAAGTCAGGACCCAATACTGTAGCCTTACCTACTTCAAATAAACCAATGGGAGATATACATCTTCTCCTATAAAGAGCCTCAAATGAAGCCATCTAAATATCAGAATGATAGCTGTTATTATATGCAAACTCAACCAAAGGTAAGTGGTCATCCCAACTACCCTTAAAGTCAATGACACATGCTCTCAACATATCTTCTAAATTCTGAATGGTTCTTTCTGCTTGACCATATATCTGAGGGTAGAAGGTTGTACTGAGATGAACTTGGGTACCATGGCCCTTTTGGAAGCATTTCCAAAAGTAAGAGGTGAACTTTATATCTCTATCTAAAATGATGGACAACAAGACACCGTGCAACCTAACCAACTCTTTGATATAGAGCCTGGCATAGTCCTTGGCTAAATAGAAAGTATGAATTGGCCAGAAATGGGTTGATTTGGTCATCCTATCCACAATGACCCAAATTGAGTCATGTTGATGACAAGTACGAGGCAAACCCACCACGAAGTCCATGTTCACTTCCTCCCACTTCTATATGGGAATACTAAACTCCTTTATGGAACCACTAGGCTTCTGATGCTTAATCTTACCCTGTTGATATGTTGAGCACTTAGCTACAAACTCTGCAATATCTCTCTTCATTCCACTCCACCAATAGACTTTCATAAGACATGGTACATCTTATTGGCCCCTAGATGAATTGAGTAACACGCACCATGCTCTTTTATAAGAATCTGCTATCTTACACCATCCACATATGGCACGCATATTCTACTCTGATAATGCAACATACCATCTCTCTCTTAGGAGAAAACCTCTACCTTCTGGTATCTGACTAACTCTTTTAGCTTAACTAAACTAGGATCTCTGTCCTGCTTTTCTTTAACCTCAAAAACTAAAGAATACTATGAACTATTATGCATCCATACACTACCCTCAGCCGAATTAACCAAACGGACACCTAGTCTGGTGAGCTGATAAACTTCTTAAACTAACTTCTTCTTACCATCATCAACGTCAGAAACACTACCCATGGACAAACTACTGAGGGCATCTGCCACTACATTGGCCTTTCCTGGATGATATAGAATGCTTATGTGATAATCTTTCAACAACTCTAACCACCTTCTCTGACACAAGTTCAAGTCTTTCTGAGAAAATACATACTGCAGGCTTTTGTGGTCTGTGAATACATCAACATGAACTCCATACAAATAGAGTCTCTAAATCTTTAAGGCAAACACAACAACTGCTAATTCAAGATCATTGATGGGATAATTCATTTCATGAGGCTTAAGCTATCTAGAGGCATAGGCCACAACCTTACCCTTCTACATCAAAACACGCCACAATCCAAGTCTGGAAGCATCACAATATATAATAAATTCATCTGAACCATCGGGAAAAGTCAAAACTGAGGCTATAGAGAGTCGAGTCGTCAACTCCTAAAAACTCTTCTCACAAGAATTTGACTACTAAAACTTGGCTTTCTTTTAAGTCAATCTGGACATGGGGGTGCGGTAGACAAAAATCCTTTAACAAACCGTCAATAATAGCCAGCCAAACCTAAGAAACTCCTGATATCTGATAGGGAGATGGGTCTAGGCCAATTTTTCACTACTTTAGTCCTTTAAGAATCAACTCTAATGCTATCATCGGAAACTATATGACCAAGGAAAGCTACTGACCTTAGCCAAAATTCATATTTACTGAATTTGATGAACAACTGATGGTCTCTAAGAGTCTGTAATACTATTCTGAAATGGTCTGCATAATCATGTTCATTACGAAAAAAGACAAGAATGTAATCAATGAATACTATGATGAATATGTCCAAGTACTGCTTGAAGACACATGGCTCATTAAGTCCATGAAAGCTGCTGGGCCATTGGTAAGACCAAATGAAATGAGTAGAAATTTGAAGTGACCATACTGAGTTCTGAAAGCTATTTTTGGAATGTCACATTCTCTGACTCTGAGCTGATAGACTGATCTGAGGTCTATCTTAGAGAAGTAACTGGCACCTTAAAGTTGGTCAAACAATTCATCAATTCTAGGAAGTGGATACTTGTTTTTTATTGTGACTTTGTTCAACTTATGATAGTCAATACATATTTTAAAAGAACCATATTTATTTCGCACGAATTGAACTAGTGCACCCCAAGGAAATATGTTGTGCCTGATAAATCGTTTGTCTAAGAGGTCTTTCAACTATTCTTTTAACTCTTTAAGTTTAGCTAGAGCCATACAGTATAGAGGAATAGAGATGGGCTGAGTATCAGGAAGAACGTCTATTTCGATGTTAATTTCCCTTTTGGGCGGAACTCCAGGAAGATCTTTGGGAAACACATCTAGAAATTTACTTACTACTCAAACTGATTCAAGGTTAGAAGTCTCAAAACTATAGTCTTTGACTCACACCAAATGATAAACACAGCCCTTGGATAGTATTTTTCTCACTCTAAGGTATGAAATAAGTTGACCCTTAAGTGCTGTGGTACTACCCCTCTATTCAAGGACTAGTTCATTCAAGAACTGGAAATAGACAATTCTGTTCCTACAATCAACTAAGGTATAAAATAAATGGATCTAGTCTATGCTGAGAGTGACGTCAAAATCCATTATCTCTAACTCTACTAAGTCTACTGAAGTAACTTTGTAAGGTACCATAACCAGACAGTTCCTGTATACCCATTGGGCTATGATAGACTTACACATAGGGTAGAGATTGAGAAAGGCTCTATTAGGATTTCAAGACTGACTCCAAAATTGACATCTATATAAGGAGTTACAAAGGACAAAGAAGCTCCTGGATCTAGCAAAGCATAAACATGTAAATGATAAACTTGTAACATATCAGTGACCACATTAGGAGAACTTTTTTGATCCTGTCGGGACTGAAGTGCATAGAACCTATTTGGGTATTGCCCATTAGTAGCACTGGAAGTGGCACCCAGCTGAGATGGACGACTGGACTGAGCTGAGGGACGATTATGCTAACTCTGTGAACCCACCTGAGGATATTTTTTATCCTATGTCCTGGCTTACCATACCTTAAACACATACCATTTCTAGCCCTGTAGACACCCTTATAGTTTCTGCCACACTTCTGGCAAAAAAGATTTGTTCGAGTACTGGTAACACTACCCTGAGATTTAGAGCCTGATGCCCTATCCTTATTTCTATTTCTGAATTTAAGCACCAGAGCACTGGCTGAGGACAGAGCTGTTTCAAAAGATTTTTGGCAAAATTGAGGATGATTACCACCCTCTGACTTAGGCTAAGTGAAGTTGAAGCTACTTATTCTAGCCCTCTTATTAACCCTCTCTTTCTCTTTAGTTTTCTGCTCCTCAATCTACTGAGCATAGACCATTAACTTATCCAAGTCCATCTCCTTAATTAGAATTATGGTCTTACACTCCTTGACTACCCTATCAGGCACACTAGACATGAACTTACTTATCTTAGACCTGCTATCAGCTACCATATGAGGAGCATATCTAGCTAACTGAGTAAACTTAATGGAATACTCATTCATTATCATGTTGCTTTGCTTCAGGTTAATGAACTCTAAAACCTTGGCTTTCCTCAACTCCAATGGGAAGAACCTATCTAGAAAGGCAGTAGTAAACTCCTACAATTCTATAGGCCTTGGATCTGTGGCCCTATCTACCTTCCACTATTTAAATCATGTATAAGCCACATCCTACAACTGATAGGCATCTAACTCTTCACTCTCACTCATGGTTACCCCCATAATGTCTATTACTTTTTGCACTGTGTCAAGGAATTCTTGTGGGCCTTCTTCAGAATTAGACCCTGAAAATGAAGGAAGGTTCATTTAGGTAAAGTCCCAAATTCTAGGTGCAGCAGTATTGGTCACTGGGTTAGTCTACATAGTAGTTGGTCGATCATTCTGGGCTACCACAAAATAGGCTAGAGTGGTGAAAGCTGCTCTGAATTCTGCATGAGAAACATGATTATTCATGGGATTTTCCTAAACGGGCGGAGGTGCTGGCTGGTTCCCAGTCCTTCTTCCATTGATCTTTTTGGGAGGCATGTTCTGTCAATAGAAGGGAAAATTAAATTAGACATAGATTTTAACTTGAGCTCGTGCTCATGCGCACGATATGAATACTGAAAGAGGGAATTTTTTTCCTAAAAATGTCTCATAGCCTCTTGTCCATAAGTTTGGCGCGCTACACACCCATGCACAAGACTCTACTTGACGTGGATTTTAGACTCCCTAGAAATCTTTAGAACCTTAGGCTCTAATACCAAGTTTATAATGCCCCGAGACTACACCCTGGGCATCACATGGTGCTTACGACCCCAAAGGATCACAAGTTAACCCATGACTGGTACATGCTATGAGCACTAAATTATAATACTAAAAATATGAGAAGAAGTTAGGATAAAAATGCCATAAGGTTCATAAACTGAAAATAAATACTGCATACTAATAATAATACTAAAAATACTAAACATTTGTGTGAAGTAATCTAGTTTGAAAGCCCCTAACTGTTTGAATATAGAGTTGACAGGATAAGTACCCAACTAACTCTGACTACTGAGCATACTAATTCAGATGAAATGTTGAAATAAAATAAAATCCTCAATGGATGAGGACTCACTACTAAATCTGCTACTAATATCTTGAGCTGCTAAGTATAATCAGGAACCAATGTATCTGAACCTATGATATGAGACAACATAGCGCAAAAAAGAGTATGTATCAGTACATGGAATGTACTGGTATGCTAAGTGAGGTAAGGCTGATATACATAGGTTCATATGCATGGGATGATAACTGATTGAATGAACATCATAAAGTAACTGGATGAGTGTACATACAAAACTATAACTGCTGAACATACTAAACATGCAATACTACGCATATAGATATACATCATGTATCTGAGATTATACTGAAATTGAGTAGTAAATTTTGATGGCTAAGTAACTAATAACTGCTAGCCATGGTTCTGTAGAACTGACTGAATTCATTACTGAATACTGAGACTGAAACTGTAACTATGGGAGTTATTATCTAACCAACATACCCCGATTATAGACTGAGTTGGGGTTCAAACTGTGACCCTAGGTGGAAAGGTGTTAGCACCTTGCCACGAGATACTAATAATGCTAGGTTAACCCTAATCTAGCAGGAAGATTCATGAAATATATATATATATATATATATATATATATATGTATGATGGTGTCAACCCTAATCTAGCAGAAGGACGACTTACCCTGCGATGGCTATGCAGTTCTGTAATATAGGGACTGCTACTAATGGTCAAACCCTCTACTGGTAGGAATGCTCTCATCCCTTGGTTTGATCGGTGCTGAATCCTACGCCCAACTGAATTAATACTGAACTGATCACTAAACTGTACTAGGCTTGACTGAACTGACACTGATCGTGTTGACTGAATGAACTAGGTTGAGTTCACTGAGTTCTATTACTGACTGAGTACTACTGTTATTTACCTTTTCTAGGACTATTCTATGACTACTGCAATGAAGTAAACAACTAGATTTAGAGTAATAAAAACCCCCAGGACTCAATAGCATTAATAATAAAACATAGCAAATCTTAAAAACTTAGCAATAGTCAATTGTTCACAATTCATTCACTGAGATATTTTGTCAAACACTTAAAGGTAATGAGCTTGTTCATGAATGAGAACACATGCTAGCATGTCATGATTACATGATTCCATTCACAAGTACCTTCTATCAAATACCTGGGGAGCTTAATTAATGTACATGGTAATGAACAACATATAAGCATCATGACTACAACTTAAACTTGCAATTTCAAGGGTTTTAACATGGAAATTATATTAATCAACACACGTGCTATCTTATGTTCATGAAACTTATAGTTAAATATTGAATAGAAACCCATAAAACAACACAAACATGAGCATAATTCCATTTATAACATAGAAATCATAATTCATGTTTTGAAAAGGGTTCTTGAACTCCAAGGGTAGAAGGAAACACAAGGATGAACAACTAACATACCTTGAATGTTTATTTCATAAAGATTTTTGGGGATTTCTTGGAACTTGGAGTTGAGCTTGATGAACTAGGGTTTATTTCTTGAGAGGATTTCTGAGAAGACTGAATGTATTTTGCCCTTTTGGGAGCATAATTTCGTGTTTTGGATGAAATGGGTGAGGATAAAATGACCTAAATTCCCTTGGAAACTCATAAGTCAATGAGCAAAACTGGCCCAGTGAAACAATAGGCGATGCAACTTATCGATGGTGTCGATGCGATCACCGATGCATCGCATCGATGGGTACAACATGATAGCCAATGCAATGCATTAAGATCATGTTGGCTTGCTATTTTGGCCATCCAAACATGACTCAAACAATGTCTGAAAATTCCAAAACTCACTCAATATGACCTATTGACATCCCTGATCATGAATCAATTTAAAAATTGACAATCTAAGGCTAAAAAAATCATAAATGATGTCATTAAAATATCGAGGCCAAAAATGAGACTAAGTGTCAACACTTAGCAAAAATTTTCTAAGTTTGGGACCCTTTTTGATATGCTATATAGGATTGAAATTACTAGGACTTTGCGGGATCTTACACCAACCTTATGAAATTGGCTTTGACACATGAGTACGTGCATACTGTAATCACTTTTAGAACTATCACACTACATAAAAGGCTAATGTAACATATATGGTATTAAATTAAAACTTGGGGGTCGTGGATTAGCCCAAGTTAATAGATAATTAACATTGAACCTCAGGGGTCATAAATTTCCCCATGTGGATGAATGGTTGGAGCTTGTGGGTCATGGATTCCTCTTAGTACTGATAATTGGAATGGCATATTGATAATAGCTTGCAAGTATAGTTGGTATAAGATACCAATAAGTTATGCCTTATGTAACACCCCAGGTATTGTTCCCTGGAAAACTATAAGTCTTAGCCTCATTGTCCTGGAAACGACTAAACTTGTGAGTTATTAAGACTCATAACAAGTAGTAACATCCAAATCGTATAGTGACCAGTATATCCTCCCAAGTTTTTGATATGATTACGACTGGACCTTATGAGTAGTAAGGTCCCATGATGAGTCATTAGGTGGTAGTAATAAGGTGATTAGAGTATTCTTTAATTGTTACTGTCCTGAGTATGTAAAGTGGGTATGAGCTGTTACGACTAGTTATGAGTCGTTTGGTACGACTTATAGCCAGACCAGTATGGATCCTTGGTAGTTTTTTTTACTACGACTCCTAGAGATGAGTCGTAAAGAGTCCTAATGAGTCATTGGAAAACTCGTAATGATTGGCGGTATTTTTCAATCTTGTAATTAAGGGCATCTTGGTAATTTCCCATTTCCCCACTTATACCCCAAGACTTAAAACCCTCTTTGGAACTTCATTATCATACTATTCTCAATCAAACATTCCTAAATTCTTCATTCAAGTCAAGGTTAGGGTTTCAAAAAAATTGGTTATTTAGGGTTCTAAGGGTACTATCTCCTCCATATTTCTTGGCATTTGAGGCATGTATCTCTTCCCCTATACTTGCATTTTCTTAATAGCATGAATTGGTTATTGTTTACATAGTTTTGATGTTGGTATTTGAACTATGGGTTGAGAGTTTTCATTATAACCTATTTAAATGATTTTCCCATGATATTATGAAATTGTTTTACTTAAATTGATAGTTGGTAAATGCATTGGGGTGCATGGGAATGGAGGATGGAATAGAGGTGCAATGGCACTATGGCAATAGGGGTACAAAGGAATCCCTAAATAATTGGTTTGGTATGGAAATTGGTAATAACCACAACCAACTTGCATAATAAATCTTAGAATATTCATTATCACTTGGTTTGTTCTATTTATGGAAATTAATGCATGGCATAATTGGTTAATTGAATAATAATAAGGATTAAGAAAACCTTGCGGGGTATATAGGAGTCCCCTATGTGATTTTAATGATGGAGTTTGTGAGGTACATCAGAATCCCTTAAGTATTGTATTAATGACATTGGTTGCAAGCTACAGTTGGTATGATGATACCACCTAATAATGCCTTATTAATTAACTGCAGGAATTAATGGATGGGTTATGTGTTAAATATTTTAACAGGGCATTAATTGAGGTTATGTTAGCTAGCTGTGAAGGTGTGAGTCTGAAGGACTGATATTGGAAAATCATGTTTGCCGACATGAGGGTTGGACTTCATGACCGTGTGCTTGAGGGGTACAATGGAATTTCCCAAGTGGATATTTTTACATATGTATCATCGAGGGAGAAGGTTACAAAGAAATCCCTGACCATCTATGATATCTTCAGTTCGTGTGGCAAACACGTACTAGGGGCCATCTAGGGGGTAAAACTTGACCCATATAGCCCGTGGGTGGATTTTATGACGGTCATGCTACACAATCCAGGCTACTGTGGAGACAGTCCTACCAGATGATAGGATAAATATTATGGAGAGTGAGACCTAATTTGAGGGTCCCCATGATGATAGAGTATGAGTTGGCGCCTAAAGTACCTAGGTATGTCTTCTATCCCTAGGATTCCCTGCTAAATGCACTGGGGACAGTCCATAAGTTTTAGTTGGGAGTGGGGGTGTACCATAGTCACCATGGGTTGTGGTTGCCGCATTTCAAATACTTGTCGGCCACAATCTAAAAAAATTTATGAACTGGCATGTTTTCAATTTTGTGTTTTGTTGTGTGATGCTCAAGTAGGAAGAAAATTTGCACGTAGGGTAGTAGACATAGTTTGAATGATTGTTCTAAAATTGTCAAAACTATGTTGAAAATTTAGTACCTAAATTTTTTGTGTTAATTGTGTGATAGCGTATGCATAGGAGGTGACTGTGAATCTAATAGGCATTAGAATTAGGGATAGAACAACTGTGTCAAACAATTGAATTATTGGATAAGTAGTAACTAGCAATGTGACCCTATATGATGTAGTGTGATGAGTTACCTAGTTCCTAATGTGTATGGAATCCAAAACTTTCCCATTTGCTCTTACTTAGGATTCAGGGTGGTCAGTTAAGAGATAATCATGACATTTTTCATTATTAGTCTACTTTAGGCTAAATTGACCAACCAAATGACAAAACTCCCTTGATCCCGATGTTTGAGCCTTAATAGACCTATTTTTTATTTACACTGATTCACCTTCTCGTTTAAACTGCAATGAACCTATTTTGGCCTTAGTCCTCCTTATACATTATGCAACTCAACTCAGGAAAATCTCCTAAGTTGAGGGTGGCTATCATAAGGGTGTGTAGTATAGAGTAGCTATGAAAAAAAGGTGTGAATAGAAAAAAAAAAAAGGTTAGGTGTTGTAGAAAAAAAATATAGAAAAGGATCAGAAAAAGAAAAAATTGTAAAATAAGTAAATAAAAAGAATAAGAAACCACACCCAGTTGAACAAATAAAAAGAGAGAGAAATAAGGACGGAAAAAAGGAAAACGTTGACAAATAAGTGGTCCCCAAAGTATAGTGTCAAGGAGGCTTAGTCACAGAAAAATTCAAAAAAGATACCATACCAGGCCCCAAACCTATGTTTCAAACTTTATCAAGTCCTCTAGTGATCCTACCCCGATTGTCTGAAAACTTAGGAAAAGAACATATGGGCAAGCCTATGGCATTCTGTGTACACCGGCTATAACTTCTTTATGAGTGAGAAAATCTCTTAACTGTCCCTAAATAAATTTTTTGACCAATTGGAATGAACGGGACCTCTTTGATGGTGACAGTATAGGGGTTGTGTTAATGGACTGCTATACTATTCGATTAATGAAATTTATATTCATGCCTAGTTGTCTATTTCTAATGTAATTCCATCATTGGATTCCTTTCTATCATATCGTGTACCAAATAAATATACACAATTGGGATCTTGAAAAGGTTAAAAATTAGAGGGGGTAATAGGTTGTGAACTAAAAAGTTAAAAATTTACTGCCAAAGGTAGCTAAAGATCTTCCTATTTAAGCACGTATTTCTGTGTCTTTGGTTTTTGTTTTACTTATGGATACGCAACCATTCTAATTTGAGGGTGTTGATGCATCGTGGAAACATGACACATTAGATGCTTATAACAAAGAATTTATGCTTGGGCTTGGGTTATTCTGAGGGATATGATGTGTTTGTTGCTTGAGTGCAGGGAATTTAGGAAGAAAATGGCTTGGAGTGAAAAATGGAAGGAAATGATCTAAATATATTTGATTTTGATCAGCTTATGAGTATACCTACAAGTTTTCAAGGCATCATACGACTCATAGCCTTACCCGTGAACAAAACTGTAGCAAAAGTCAAGCGGAAAAAACTATGTGAAAAGTGATTATGACTCATAAGGAGTGACTATGAAGCGTGATGAGTAGTCATCAAGAGATAAAAAACCAAATCTAATATTCAGAGGTGAAGTCATAGAATACCACAAGTCGTAAGATCTGATTACAACTTGTAATGAAAAGTTATAAAGAGACCAATTCTCAAAGCCCAAAAAATCTAAGGCTCAAGTGATGACGATTGAAGACCATGAGTCGTGACCGACTACGAATCTTGGTGATGAATCGTAAGGAATACAAAAGCTTGAATCCCTAAATATCTATTACTGGAATGACTACTATTAGCATTGTACGACTCGTAAGGAGACCTTATGAGTAACCACACTAGTCGTAACGAGTGTCAACTTACTTTTCCTATTTTGTTTCTATTAGGATTTCTTTACTGTTTTGAGATACTATAAATACCTTAGGGTTATTCCTTTATTAGGTTACACAATTTTACATTACTATTGATACTTTTACTATACTTTGATCATTAAGATTTTATTCTTGATATTTTGGGTTTTTACTCAATTAGAGACTTTGGATTTTTTCTCTTTCATTATTTGTGCAATTAATTGTATGAGTTCTATATTAATAATGATGGATTATTGTATGAATATGAGCATCTAATTTCCTTGACTAGGGTTGTAGGAACCCTGGTAGATTAGTTGCGTAAGGGAAGTAGGATATTCATCTATTTCAACTATCATTGCATATATTTCAATCTGCTTTGTACTTACTGAACCCAAGCTGCTAAAGAGTCTTAGGGACTAATTGTATTCGAGAACATCCTCACAAGGGAGTTCAAGTTTTGGAAAAAGAGATTACAACAGTAATTCGAGGTTTCTAACCCTTATCTAATTAACTCGAGACTCAAAAAGTAAGATTTGTACTGAGTTTAAAGATAAGGGATATCAAGGCGACACCCTGAGACTCACAATTTAAAGAGTGAAATATATCAATATGCTCACAAGATGATTGATAGTTCATTGCTTGTCAACTTTGCATGTAGAGCAGGAGGGTAGGTGGATTGAGTACGAGAATCCTACGTAGTTAAGAATCTAGGGGGAACATTGTCCTAGTGTTTGTCTTCTTTTGTTTACACACTCACGTATTCAAGCTCTATTACTGGTTACTTTTGACTTTAAATTCCCCCTTACTTTTCTACATTGCTCATTAATTTTGTCAAGTTTATAATACTATTCAATATTTTCCCTGTGGGTTCGACCCTAACATGGTTTGGGTTACTATATTTGACATCGACTTTAGCATACTTCTTTGGAGATTAGTTTTAGGCAACATCAGTATTTGTATTGAATATCTCACATCACTATCTATATGGGGTTTATGTTGATATCTATTCTGATCATAAGAGCCTACAATATGTATTCACTTTAAAGGAACTGAATCTTAGTTAAAGGAGGTGGCTTGAGTTACTGAAGGACTATGACATGAAGCTTCACTATTACCTAGGTAAAGCTAACGTGGTTGTTGATGCTCTTAGCAGGTTATCTATGGGTAACCTATCCTATTTGGGGGAGGAAAATGTGTTTTAGTGAAGGATATTCACCATTTGGCTAACTTGAAGTTTGACTCTTAAATTTTAAGGATGATTGTGTGTTTGTGCAAGAGGTGGTAAAGTCATCTCTTGTTACTGAGGTAAAAAAAACAAGTGTTAGATCCTATCGTGATGTGGATCAAGGATGATGTAGGTTAGCAGAAGGTGATAGCTTTTGAGATGGGTGGCAATGGCATCTTAAGGTTCCAAGAGAGGTTGTGTGTTCCCGATGTTGATGGATTGCAAGGTAGGATTTTGGATAAGGTCCATGAGTCATGGTATACGGTTTATCCCATATCAACAAAGATGTATCATGATCTTAATGAGTCTATTATTGGAATAACATGAAATAGGATGTAGCTAACTATGTGGCTAATGCTTGGTATGTCAACAAATGAAGATGGAACACATAAGGCCTAGTGGGTTATCTCAAGAGATTGAGTTGGTAGTATGGAAATAGGAAATAATCAATATGGATTTTATTACTGGCCTTCCATGGTCTCAAAATTAGTTTGATTCTATTTGGGTCTTTTTGGATAAGATGATCAAGTCTGCTCACTTTTTACTCGACTAATTATTCCGGAGATGATTATGCCAAGTTGTTCATTGAGGAGATTTTTAGGTTGCATAGTGCTCCGGTGTCCATTATTTTGGATAGAGGTATGTAGTTCTCATGTCATTTTTTGCATTCATTTTAGAAGGTTTTGGGGACTAAAGTAAACCTTAGCACCGCGTTTAATCCTCAAATAGATGGGAAACTACAAAGAACTCTTCTGATATTGGAGGACATGCTTTAAACTTATGTGATTGATTTTAGTGGTAGATGGGCTGACCATTTTCATCTCATTAAGTTTGCTTATAATAACAGTTACCACTCTAGCATTGGTATGGCCTCATTTGAGGAGTTATATAGTAGGAGGTGTAAATCTCCTATTAGGTGGTTCAAAGTAGGTGAGATCGAGATGTTTGGCCTGTATTTGGTTGACCAAGCTATAAAAAAGGCGAAGGTGGTTAGGATAGTCTTAAGACTGCCCAAAGTCGTTAAAAGTCCTATGTAGATGTGAGACAAAGGGAGTAGGAATTTGATGTTGGTGAATGGGTGTTCTTGAAGGTGTCTCACATGAAGAAAGTGATGCAGTTTGGAAAGAATGGGAAGCTCAGTCCTGATTATGTTAGTCTGTATATGGTTTTGAAGAGGGTTGGTAATATTGCCTTTGAATTGTTGTCGCCTTCTAACTTGGGCTCTATTTACTTGGTGTTCCATATGTCGATTTTTAGAAAGTGTGTGGGTGATCTTTCATCAGTTATTTCTTTGCAAAGCATTGGCGTTTCAGATTCTTTGTCTTATAAGGAATTTCCAATAAAAATCTTAGATCAACAATTCCATCAGTTATGGACAAAAAACGTGGCGTCGGTAAAGGTTCTTTGGAGGAACTAAAAGTTTGAGGAAGCTACTTTTGAAGCCAAAGAGGACATGAAGTTAAAGTATTTATTACTATTACCTACTTTGAATAATCGTGCTTAAGGTATCTGTAATCTTAACATATTTGCTTTTTGTCTTTGTTAAAGGTAAGTGTGGGTGTGCCTCTGTGTTAAATCATGCTAATAGATGCCTTGACCCATCATTCAAAGACAAATGATCCTAAGAAGGAGGGAGAATGTAATGCCCCAAGTTTTGGTCCCTGGAAAATTTTGAGTCTTAGCCTCAGCATCCTGGTAACGACTTAACTTACGAGTCATAAAGACTCATACCGAGTAGTAACATCCAAATAATAGGGTGACCAGCATATCCTTACAAGTTTCTTATATGACTATGACTAGGACCTTATGAGTTGTAAGGTCGCGTGATGAGTCTTAGGTGTTAGTCGTAAGGTGATTTGAGTATGTTTCAATTATTACTATCTTGAGTACGAGAAGTGGGTACGAGTCGTGAGAAATGGTTACAAGTTATATGGTATTACTCGTAGCTAGACCAGTGTGGAGCCTTGGCGGTTCTGTTTTGACTACGACTCTTGGAAGTCAGTCGTAAAGAGTCCTAATGAATCATTTGGAGACTCGTAACAACTGTTGGAATTTTTCAGTCTTGTAACTAATGGCATCTTGGTAATTTCCCTTTTTTCCCACTAAGATCCCATGACTTAAAACCCTCTTTGGGACTTCATTATCACACTATTCTTAATCAAACACTCCTAAATTCTCTCTCAAATTCTCCATTTAAGTCATGGCTAGGGTTTTAAAGGAAGTGGTCATATAGGGTTCTAAGGTGCTATCTCTTCCGAATTTCTTGGTATTTGAGGCTTATATATCTTCCCCTGTGATTATATTTTCTTAATAGAATAAATTTTTTAATGATTACATGGTTTCGATGTTGGGTTTTAAACTATGGGTTGAGGGTTTTGGTTATAACCATTTAAATGTTTTTTCCATGATTATTATGAAATTGTTTTACTTGAACTGATGGTTGGTAAATGCATTGGGGTGCATGGGAATGGAGGATGGAATAGTGGTACAATGGAATCCCCACCTTTGTAAACTATGGTAATAAGGGTACAAAGGAATCCCCAAATAATTGGTTTGGGATGAAAATTGGTAATAACCTCAACCAACTTGAATAATAAATCTTGGAATATGAATTATCACTTGATTTGATCTATTTCTAGAAAGTAATGCATGTCATAATTGATTAATTGAATAATAATGAGGATTAGGAAAATCTTGTGGGGTAAGTAGGAGTCCCCCAAGTGATTTTAATGATAGAGTCTGCGAGGTACACGAGAATCCCATAATTGTGGGCTTAAGGATATTACATGCAAGTTATAGTCGGTATTATAATACAACCTAATAATGTCTTATTAATTGACTCCTGGAATTGGCGGATGGGTTATATGTTAAATGTTTTAATTAGGCATTAATGGGGGTTGTGTTAGCTAGCCGTGAAGGTGTGAGTCTAAAAGACTGATTTTATGATGGTCAAGCTTCACAATCCAGGCTAAAGTTTTATAGTTCATGATAAGCCTTGTCCCTTCTCCCAACATCTTATATATACATATATATACACACATATGTATATGCATAGAAGTGTACTTGTCCATTGGTTTGACTTGGATTTTATTTGACCGCATTATTTTATCTTTATTCCTGAGTTACATGATAGCATTAACCCTGCTAACCATCTCTGGACACTATATCCCCACGAGATGTAAGATTTGGCCATACTTCTACTCCTCTTGCACAATGATTAGGATTTGAGATCAGTTCATGAGTTGTCATTGAAGTAGTGAGATTTTATACCTTAAAAGTCTATATTTCATGTTTTAGTCTCTTATGTCTCAGACCTGTTTTGTTTATATGGTCGGGTGTATGTTCGGACACTTCATTGATATTCAGCTTTGCTAGAGGCTTTGTTGTATTACTATGGACTTGGATAGTGATGTTGGTCGGTTGATTTGGTTGTCGATTATGGTTATAGGCATACCTTAAATACTCTGAGAGTAGCTTATGCTATCTTTTTATATGTTTGGGATTCAGTCCCAATTAATTTGAATGTTTTATTTGGCTAGGCATAAGAGTATGGTCTCCAGTCCTCGGTGGACTTGAGATACCCATCTAGTCCAGGCCTTGGTTTGGTTCGTGACACATTAATAGATGATTATTGGTTCAATGAATGGGAATATGTAAATATTTTAATTAGGCTTAAAGGTGGTTGTGTAGCTGAGCCATGAAAGTTGAGGTCCCAAGAACCTGATATTAGAAACTCATATTTGCCGGCATGAGGGTTAGTCTTGATGATCGTATTCTTATGACACACTATATATATATATATCATGGATGATGTAGGGTCATAGATTCCCTGACCTTCTATGATATCTCTAATTCATTCAGCTAACACACACTTGGGCCCATCCATTAGTAGAGGTTGAACCCATATAGCCCGTTGATGTTTTTATGATGGTTTGAGCTACACAATCCAGGTTAATAATTTTAATTCTCATGCAAACCCTTGTTCCCTATCTCATCATATATATATATATATATATATATATATATATATATATATATATATCCCTTCCCTGAGTTACATGCTAGCGCTACCCCATTAGTCAACCTCGAAAGCAGTATCCCCATATGATGCAGGGTCTGGAGACATTTTTGTTTCCTTGCATAAGGATAGGTGATTCGGGTTCATTCGCTGGTCTGTCTTGAAGTGGTGTGCTTGCATCCTTCGGAACGCCTATCATTCTATGACATTCTCTTTATTTATGTCTAGACTACTTTTTAGTTCCTTTTTTTGGCAATAGTGAGGGGCATGTCCCGACTTGAGTTGATTTTTAATTTCTTAGAGACTTTTGGGAACAACGGTATGTGGGTGGATTTGGTATTGCGAATTCTGAAATCCTATTTAGTTAATTTACCTATCTTATTATATGTTCAAAACTCAGCCCTATCTTGTTATATGCTCAGAACTGAGTTTTATCTTATAATATGTTTGGAATTCATCTGTTGCTAGTTGTATTGTGTTTTTTTGAGTAGGCAAAGGGGGAGGTCTCTGATCCTTGGCGGACCTGAGATACCCATCCCCGTCAGGCGCAGGTTTGGGTCGTGACAAGCTTAGTATCAGAGCCTAGGTTCATGGTCATTAGGTGTCCACAAAGTAATGTTAAGTAGAGGTTATTTTATGGGTGTGTAGTGCGCTACATTTATAAGAGAGAGGCTAAAAGGCATTTAGGAATATTTTCCTTTCTTGTGATCTATTTTTTGGGCTATAGATTCTAAGGTCTTAAAATCTCCTCTAATTTCATTTGTTTGCAATTAAGATCATAGCTCCCCAAAGATCTGATGCTCGTAGAAACTCCTCTGTCCAACCTGAGACAATATGGATGGGACTCGTTCTACTTATGGAGTACAGACCCAGTCTAGGGTCCCTGCTCTTGAATGCCCAAGTGAAGTTCCATCGGTCCCTACTAGTCCTTCTCAGGCTTCTCAAGCCAAAGATATTCCTACCCCACTATCGCAAGAAGATAGTTCTAATGCCGAGTTTCATCGATCTATTCATCTGTTGACTCAATTAGTGACTTCTCAGTCTCGCTAGACTGACCGTGTTGGTCTGTTGCTCCATTTTTTTAGCTTACTAGAGTTGGCCAGTTTATGAGGTTAAATTCTTCGACATTTTTTGGCTCTACTATTAAAGAGGATCCTCAAGGATTTGTTTATGAAATGGAGAAGGAATTCAAGGTTATGCATGCTACTGATGTGGAGGGTGTGGATTTTGCCGCATATCAGTTAAAGGATATGGCATATTAGTGGTATGAGAAGTGGGAGCAGTTGAGAGGTGATGATGCTGAGCAGTCTACGTGGGAGGAGTTTTTGGTGGTTTTCTTGATCATTTCTTTCCCCATAAGGTTAGGGAAGCTACAGTTGAGGAGTTTGTTAATTTGAAGTAGGGCAAGATGATTGTATAAGAGTATGCCCTAAAGTTCCATTGGTTATCTCATTACACTTTGGAGTTGCTGTCTAGCATGAGAGCTAGGATGAGGAAGTTTACTTTGGATTTATCTTGGGACTTATTTTGGAATGCAAGGCTGCTATGCTAAATAATGACATTGATATGTCTAGGCTTGTGATTTATATGTAGTAAGTTGAGGATGAGAAGAAGAAACAAGAAGAGATAGGAGAAAGGCAGAATAAGAAGTTTAGATATTTAGTGGAGGCCAACAGAACAATGGTAGAAATAGTAGGCAGTGGGGCAAGAAGAGGACTTGGGGAAATTCTAATTCCTATTCGATGGTTAGTGGTCTATATCCTAAACTGTATGGTGATCATTGCTTTCAGGATGACAGTGGGTTTAAGACCCAGAGTTCCTAGACTCAAACTAGTGGAGCTCAGTCAGCTCCGTCATACCCTCCTTTCAAATTCTATGGATAGTTGCATCATGGAGCTTGTGATGAGAGGAGAAGTAAATGCTTTAATGCTAGTCAATCAGGACATTTGTAGCGACACTGTCCAACTAAGGTTGCTTCTGGAGCTAATAAGGTTCTGGTTGCTACTTCATCAGCTCCTTCACTAAATGGGGATACTTCTAGTAATAGAACTAGTCAGAACTATGTTTATATTTTTTCCACCTGTTAGGAATCTTAGGCATCTCCTGATGTTGTTACTGGTATGTTATAGCTTTTCCCTTGTGATGCATATTGTCTACTTAATCTGGGTCCACCCTTTGTTATGTGAGACCTTATATTGTTGTTCACTTTAGTTTACGTCCTAAGTGTATTCCTGATCCCTTCTCTATGTCTACCTTGATGGGTGATTCTATTGTCGCTAGAAGAGTCTATAGGGGTTGTATGGAATCTATCTGTGGCGGGGTGACATTGGTAGATTTTATAAAGTTGGATATAGTAGACTTTGATATGATCTTAGGGATAGATTGGCTATTCGTGCTATGCTTCTCTTGATTGTGGGACCCAAAAGGTCAGTTTCTCATTCCCGAATGAACCATTAATTAAGTTGAAAAGGAGTTACCTAGTGCCTAAGGGAAGGTTTATTTCCTATCTTAGAGCCTAAAAATTAATTTCCAAGAGGTGTTTTTATCATTTGGTTTAGTTTAAAGATTTTTGTTCTTAGGTTCCCTCTTTGCAATCTGTCCACGTTGTTAATGAGTTTCCTGAAGTGTTTCCCAATGATCTTCCTGGAATTTCTCTTGATAGGGAATAGACTTTGGATTGATCTTTTATCGAATACCCACCCAATCTCTATCCCTTCATATGGAATGGCTCTGACTGAGTTAAAAAAACTTAAGGAGAAATTAAAGGATCTACTTGCTAAGGGTTTCATCCATCCTATTGTGTCCCCGTGGGGAGCTACAATGTTTTTCGTGCATAAGAAAGATGGTTTGGTTTGGATGTGTATAGATTATTGGAAGCTGAATAAAGTAATGGTGAAGAATAAGTATCCTCTTCTTAGGATAGATGATCTCTTTGACCAGCTTCAGGGTGCTAGATGCTTTTCTAAGATTGATCTTTGATCGGGTTATCATCAGTTGAAGATTAGGGAGATGGATATCCCTAAGACTGTTTTCTGTATCCGGTATAGACACTATGAGTTTTTGGTCATGTCCTTTGGTTTGAGTAATGCTTCGGCTATATTTACGGACCTAATATACTGGGTATTCAGACAGTTCTTGAATTTGTTCGTGATCATGTTTATTGAAGATATCTTGGTATATTCCAAGAGTGAGGAGGATCATCCAAATAACCCCAAATTATATTGCAGACTCTTAAGGATCAGCAATTGTATTCCGAGTTTTTGAAGTGTGAGTTTTGGTTGGATGTTGTGACCTTTTTGGGTCATATTATTTCTAGAAAGGGGATAATGGTAGATCCATAGAAAGTAGATGTGGTTAAAAAGTGGCCTAGACCTACGACTCCAACCAATATTCAGAGTTTCTTGGGTTTAGCTGATTATTATAGGAGGTTTGTTGAGATCTTCTCTTCTATTGTTGCTCTATTGACGTAGTTGACTCAGTTAAAGGTAAAGTTCATGTGGTCTGATGCTTGTTGGGATAGTTTTGAGAAGCTAAAGGATAAGTTGACTTCTGCTATAGTTTTGACTCAGCCCCGGGGTACGGATAGTTTTGTTGTATACTGTGATACATCCCATGTGGGACTAGGTTGTGTCTTGATACAACATGGTAAAGTTGTGGCTTATGTTTCTAGGCAGCTAAAGTTTTATGAAAGAAATTATCTGACTCATGATCTAGAGTTGGAGATTCTGGTATTTACTTTGAAGAGTTGGCTCTATTACTTGTATGGAGTGCATATTGATATATATTAAGATCATAAGAGCTTGCACTATGTGTTCACCCAAAAGGAGTTCAATCTCAAGAAAAGGAGATGGCTTGAGTTTCTCAAGGACTATGACATAAGTTTCTACTATGACCCAGATAAAGCTAATATGGTTGTTGATGCTCTTAGCAGGTTGTCTAGGGATAGCTAGTCTCATGTGGATGAGAAGAAGCGAGGATTAGTAAAGGATATTCACCGGTTGGTTAATTTTGGAGTTCGTCTTTTGGATTCTGAGTAGGGAGGTGTTATTATTCAAGAGGTGCTGAAGTCCTTTGTTGGTGCTAGGTGAAAGAGAAGCAGGTTTTGGATCTCAATCTTATGCAAATTACAGATGATGTGGGTCAGCAGAAGGTTATGGCTTTTAAGATTAAAGTGATAGTATCTTAAGGTTCCAAGCCTGATCATGTGTTCCTAATGTTTATAGGATGCAGGAAGATTTTGGCTGAGGCTCATAAGTCGCGATATACAGTTCATCTGGGCTCGACAAAGATGTATTATGATTTGAAGGAGATTTATTAGTAGAACAACATAAAGTGAAATATGGCCAATTTTGTGGCTAAGTGCATAATCTGTTAGCAAATGAAGGTTGAGCACTTGAGGCCTGGTGGGTTGTCTCAAGAGATTGCGTTGCCTATGTGGAAATGGTAAGTGATCAACATGGATTTTATTATTGGTCTTCTACAGTCTCAAAATCAGCATAATTCAATTTGGGTCATCGTGGATAGGATGACCAAGTCTGCCCACTTCTTTCCTGAGAGGACTACCTACTCTAGAGAGGATTATTCTATGTCGTTTGTTCAGGAGATTGTAAAATTACATGATGCTCTAGTTTCCATTATTTCAGGTTGAGGTATGCAGTTATCTTCTCACTTTTGGCATTCATTTCAGAAAGTCTTATGCACACAGGTGAACCTTAGCACCGCATTCTACCCTCAGACGGATGAACAAGCGGAGAGGACTATTTAGACTTTAGAAGATATACTAAGGGCCTGTGTGATTGATTTTGGAGGTAGTTGGGTGGATCATTTGCCTCTTAGTGAGTTTGTGTATAATAACAGTTATCACTCTAGTATTGGGATGGATTCTTTTGAAACTCTTTATGGTAGGAGGTGTAGATCTCCTATTGGATGGTTTTAGGTTGGTGATACTAGGTTTTTTTGTCCTGATTTGGTTCAACAAGCCATGGATAAGGTGAAGGTGATCAGGGATAGGCTTAGGAATGCTCAGAGCCGCTAAAAGCCCTTTACGGATGTGAGGCGAAGAGAGTTAGAATTTGAGGTTGGGAATTGGGTATTCTTGAAAGTATCTCCTATGAAGGGAGTATTGAGGTTTGAGAAAAAAGGGGAAGCTCAGTTTCCGTTATGTTAGTTCATACTTGATTTTGAGGAGAGTGGTCAACATCGCTTGTTAATTGGATTTGTATTCAATTTTGGGTTCTATTCACCTGGTTATCAATGTGTCAATGTTGAAGAAGTGGGTGGGTGATGCTTCTTTGGTGGTGTCTATGAGGATATTGGTATTTCTAATTTCTTATCTTATGAGGATATTCCTGTTGAGATTTTAGATAGGAAAGTTCGTCGTTTGAGAACTAAAGATGTAGCTTCGGTGAAGATCCTTTGGAGGAACCATCAGGTCAAACAAGCTACTTGGGAAGCTAAAGAGGACATGAAGTCTAAATAATTGTTCTTGTTTCTGGAGTTTGATAATCATACTTAAGGTTTGTATTTTCCTACTGTTTTTTATTACTTTGTTAAAGGAATGTGGTTGTGTTTCTTTTTTATAATCGTGCTAATGGATGCCTTAACTTATTATTCGACGATGAATTAGCCCGGGAGGGGGTGTAATGTAACACTTCAAATTTTAGTCCCTGGATATTTTTGATTTTTTTCCCTCACTACTTGGACTACGACTCAGGATATGAGTCATAGTCACTCATTACAAGTAGTAGGACCCCAATCATAGAGTGAACAATGAGGTTGACCAAGTTTTTGTTCAGATCACGACTCAAACCTAACGTGTCATAAGGAGTGGTCACGATTCACAGTGTGTGACACGTGACCAAACCAGTGGAGGTGCCCAAGTCTCTATTGTGATTACGACTAGGACCCTACAAGTCGTAAGGTTCGAGTATGAGTCGTAGGGAATGACTCATAAGGTTAACAGTAAGGATGCCCCATGTCTCTACTCAGACTACGAGTCGTGGTAACGACTCATAACTAGACGTCATGAGTCGTGATGTAACTTGTAGTCACTGGCGGCAATTTTTCCTATATTTTAATTAGGGGCCCCTTGGTTATTTACCCCTTTTTCCAATTGTGACACATGACTTAAAAACACTTTGGGGTCCCATTATCACCCATATACAAATCAAATACGCTCTTTTTTCTCTCTCAAATTCCCAAGTCAAGAACAACTATGGTTTCTCAAGGTTGGTCATCTAGAGTTTAAAGATTGGTTCTTCTCCATAACTTTTGATATCTTAGGTATGTAATCTCTACCCTAAAACTTGTTTGTTAAAAGTATGTGTTTAAATTGTTATTCATGTGATTAATTGATGGTTTTGGAAATTGGGTTGAGGGTCCTTGAATGTTATTGATGGAATTGTTTTTCCCAAGAATTTTGTCAATTATTCATGATTTGAATTGATAGTTTTGAAACTAATTGGGTGTTTGGGTATGGGAATTGGAATGGGGGTCGTGGATTCCCCCAAATAAATCAATTTTGGAAGTGGAATTGATAATAACCTAAACCCAACCTTATGAAATTGGCTTTGAAACATAAGTATATACATATTGTAATCACTTTTGGAACAATCACACTGCATAAAAGTCTAATGGAACATATATAGTTTTAAATTAAACCTTGGGGGTGTGGATTCCCCCAAGTTAATGGATCATTAACATTCAACCTCGGGGGTTGTGGATTTTCCCACATAGATGAATAATTGGGGCTTATGGGGTTGTGGATTCCCCTAAGTGATGACAATTTGAATGGCATATGGATAATATCTTGCAAATAAAGTTGGTATGACGATACCATTGGGTTATGCCTTAATGGATGATTATTGGTTCAATGAATGGGAATGTGTAAATATTTTAATTGGGCTTAAAAGGGATTGTGTAGCTGAGACGTGAAAGTGGAGGTCCCAAGGGACTGATATTGGAAACATACATATGCCGGCATGAGGGTTGGTCTTGATAAGTGTGTGCATGTGACACACTATAGATATATATATCATGAATGGCGTAGGGTCATGGATTCACCGACCTTCTATAACACCTCAGGTTTTGGTCCCTAAAAACTCCTTGACCTTTTAACTTACTATCCTCAGTATGACTCACCCTAGGAGTTATAGGGTGTCATAACGGGTCATAGGACCCAAATCGTAGGGTGTCTACTGAGTTTTGCCTGAGTTACTACCTTAGTGATGACTTGAGGTCACGAGTCATCAAGACTCATTACGAGTTGTATTATTCCAAATCATAGGAAAACTAGTGTACTATCCTAAGTTCCTTTTGTGACTATGAATATCATGTTATGGGTCGTAATATTGAGGTACGAGTCGTATAGTACAAATCATAGCCAGACCAGTATGGGTACCTAAGAGAATTGTCCGAACTACGACTAGACTAAATGAGTCATGGGATGACCCTACGAGTCGTAAGGTAACCGGTAACGATTGGGCATCATTTTTTTAGTTTTTTATATTTAGGGCATTTTGGACATTTCCCTCTTCACACACTTATACCCCACATACATAAAAGGCCTTCGGAGCATTATTTCCAAGCCCTATCAATCACAAATACTCTCTCAAACTCTCTAAATTCTCCAAGGTCAAGATACTTAGGGTTTCTAAGAAGTTACACAATCAAGGCTCTTAAAGGCGAATTTCCTCCATAATCGTGATCCTTTATGGCATGTATCTCTTCCCCAAAAGTTATTTTGTAAAAGAATATGTTTAAATGGTTACTCATGTGGTTTAAATTATTAGTTTTAGGTCATGGGTTGAGGGTTCTTGAATGATTGCTGTTTATGTGATGTTTCATGTTTACTTATGCATTGTTTATGCTTTAAATGGTGGTTTTGAACCAATTGGGTGTATGGGCGTGTGAATTGAATGGGGAATATATTTTCCTCAAGTTTAATGGTTTAATGATTTTGAAGTGGTAATAACCTCAACCCAATCTTGTGAAATCGTCTTTGAATATGAAAATATGCATATTGAAAAGTATTTTAAAACCTTGCACAGTGTAAAAGAGTAATGGAACATGAATTGACTTTTAAAGAGGGCTTAATGGCTATGGATTAAATTTGAATTGAAATTTAGGGAGTCCTATTGGCCAAGGGGTTGGAGTCCTATATGGCTAGATGATTGATTCCTACATGGGACTTTGGATTCCTATTGGCTAGTTGGGTTAGAGTCTCACTTGGCTACATGGTTATGTTCCTATGTGGAACTTTGGACTCTTATTGGCTGATTGGGTTAGAGTCCCATTGGCAAGTTGATTCAATTGACAAAGTGACATGTGCTTGCAAGCTATAGTCGGTATGATAATACCACTTGATTCGGTTCGTTAGTAATTTGCAGTGAAGTGGCGAGCTACCATTCGCTAAAAGACTTAATCATCCATCAGTTTTCTTTTATAAACGAGAATTAAAGAGTTCACATTAATATTGTCATTGTTATTTTTATTGTCAGGGTCGGGGGTATGTCCTTAAGTTGGTTTTTTTGGTTTAGTAAAGGCTTTGTGGATATTACTGTGGATTGGGTAATTGTCTTTGAGTTTATTACTTTTCTATTTTGTTATATATTTGGAATTTAGTCACTGATAGGTGTTATGCATTGTGTTGACTAGGCAAAGGGTGTGGTTTTTTATCCTCGGTGGACTTGGGATACCCGTCACAGCCAATACCTAGTTCAGGTCATGACAAATATGGTATCAGAGCCTCGGTTGGTGTCATTAGTTTTTCATAAATCCGTGTCGAGTAGAGTTTCTTTTATGGGTGTGTAGCGGGCCACATTTATAAGCAAGAGGCTACAAGACATTTAGGAATACTTCCCTTTTATGTGGTTCTATTTCAGGCTATAGAGTCTAAGGTCTTGAATCTCCTTTAATCCTCATTTGTTTGCATTTTAGATCATGCCTCTAAGAAGATCGAATGAAAGTGAAAACTCTTCTGTCCCATCTGAGGACAATGTCAACGAAGCTCGCTCTACTTATGGAGTTCAGAGCCAGTCAAGGGCTCCAGCTCCTGATTGTACTACCCCACGTAGAGTTCTAATGGTCCCTACCAGTCCTTTTTAAGACCCTCGGGCTGATGATAATCATTACCTACCGCCCCAAAGAGACATTTCTAATGTTGAGTTTTGCCGATTTATTCATTTGTTGACCTAGTTGGTGACATCTCGTCACATCAGTTTGGTCCTGCCAGTACTATTGTGAGTTCTTCTAAGGTTACTCGAGTCAGGAAGTTTATTAGGCTCAATCCTCTGACCTTTATGGGCTCTAAGGTTGAGGGGGATCCTTAAGGATTCATAGATGAAATGGAGAAGATCTTCTGAGTTATGCATGCTTTTGACTCTGAGGGTGTGGAATTTGCCTCATACCAACTGAAAAATATGGCATATCAGTGGTATGAGGAGTGGGATCAGTATAGGGGTGATGATGTGGAGTTTGCATTATGGGATGAGTTCTTCGATGCTTTTCTAGATTATTTCTTTCCTCAAGAACTGAGGGAAGCAAAGACGAGGACTTTATGAATTTGAGGCAAGGCAGGATGACTGTTAAGGGGTATGCCTTGATGTTTTACTAGTTATCCCATTATTCTCCTGAGTTAGTGTCTTCCATAAGGGCGAGGATGAGGATGAGGAAGTTTACTTCTGGTTTATCCCATGAATTGGTCTTGGAATGCAAGGCCACCTTGTCGAATAAAGACATAGATATTTCTAGGTTCATGCAAAAAGTGGAGGATGAGAAGAAAAAGAAAGCATAAATTAGGAGAGGTAGAGTAAGAAGTTTTGATATTTAGAACAGGGTGAGGTCAGAAAAATAGTATTAATGATGGTAGGCAGTGGTCTAAGAATAAGACTTAGGGAAATTTTGGTTCTTATTTTACGGCTAGTGTTCTATATCCTAAGTTGTTTGATGATCACTGTTTCTAGAGTCGTGATGGTCCCAGGTTATAGGGTACCCAGTCTTAGGCTAGTGGAGCTCAGTCGGACCCATCTTATCCCTTTTGTCATTTTTGTGGGCAGGTGCATTGTGGATTTTGTGAGAAATAAAGGAATAAGTGCATTAAGTATGATCAGTTAGGCTATCTGTAGGGGTTTTTTCCATCAGTTAGGGTTGCTACTACGGATAATTAGGTTTTGGTTGCCATGACTTCAGCTCTTACACCAAAGGTGCTACTTCTGGCTCCAACACTAGTCAAAATCACCTTTATGACCTTGCCACTCATGAAGAATCTGAGTCATCCCCAGATGTTGTCATTGGTATGTTATAATTCTTTTTCTGTGATATGTATTGTCTGCTTGATTCGGGGTCTACCCTTTCTTATGTGACCCTTTATGTGTCTATTTATTTTGGTTTTGGTCCCGAGTATTTTCAGATCCCATTTTTGTATCTACCCCAGTGGGTGATTCTATTATGGCTAAAAGAGTCCATAAGGTTTTTGCAGGATCTATCCATGGTAGGGAGACATTAATGGATCAGATAGAGTTGGACATGTTAGACTTTGATGTGATTTTAGGGATGGACTGGTTGCACTCGTTCTATGCCTCTCTTGATTGTTGGACCCAAAGGGCCAATTTTCAATTCCTGAATGAACTAGTGATTGAGTGGGAAGGTAGTTCCTTAGTGACTAAGGGAAAGTTCATTTCTTATCTTAGAGCCCAGAAGTTGATTTTCGAGGGGTGTCTTTATCACTTTGTCTGAGTTAAAGATCCTAATTTGGAGGGTCCTTCATTGTAATCTATCCCTGTGGTCTGTAAGTTTCCTGAAGTGTTCCCCCATGATCTTCCTGGTATTCCTACTGATAGGGAGATTAATTTTGGGATTGATATGCTTCTCGACACTTGTCCTATCTCTATCCTTCCCTATAGAATATCTCCGGCAGAGTTGAGAGAACTTATGAAGCAGTTGAAAGACCTTCTTGATAAGGGTTTTATTTATCCTCGTGTTTCCCCATGGGTGATCCTGTGCTCTTTATGCATAAGAAGGATGGGTCCCTTCAAATTTGTATAGATTACCACCAGTTGAATAAGGTGACAGTGAAGAATAAGTATCCTTTTTCTAGTATTGATGACCTATTTGATCAGCTTTGAGGTGCCAAGTACTTCTCTAAGATTGACCTTCGGTTGGGTTATCTTTAGTTGAAGATTAGCATTACTAAAAAAAGGCCAAAAGGCGACGCAAAAAAAGCAACAAACTGTGTCGCTTTAAAAAGCGACGAGAAAAGCGACACTGTCCGTTGCTTTTTTAGTTTAATTTTAATTTTTATTTATTTTTATTAAAATTGATGGCAACGTCTTAAAATTCGTTGCTTTTTTTTTTTGCGAATTATTGTGTCAACTAATTAAAAATAATTTATAATTTTTTTTAATAAATGTGACGGATAGCGTTGTAATTTATTTAAGAATAATAACTAATATATTTTTGAAAAGCGTCGTAGTCCGTCAATTTTTAAATTTAATTTTTATTTTTGTTTATTTTTATTAAAAGAGACGGACAATGTCCATCGATATTAAATACTTTAAATTTACTATTAAATAAATAGTTTTATATTTAAAAAAATTAAATGTATTCAATTATATATTGAATACATTGATATCATACGATCGATTGATCGAGAAAATAATACACTATTTAAGTTATAATATAATAATATAAGCTAAATTAAATAATAATTTATCATTGTATATATGAAATACGTTGTATTACGAGGTAATATACATGTGTATGTAATGTATCTAGTACATATTGTGAAGTTTATAGTCAATCAACTATATATATTGAATACATTGATATCATACGATCGATTGATCAAGGTAATAATATATTGTTGAGGTTATAATATAATAATGTAAGCTAAATTAAACGATAATTCATCAGAGTAGAACAAAATACGTTGTATTACGAGGTAATATACTCATGTATGTGATGTATATAATACATATTACAAAGTTGATAGCCAATCAAATATATATATATATATATATATATATATATATATATATATAACACGTATCTCTCGTATAGTGATGTACATAGTAGTTAAAAGCTAACTGAATCTATATATACAAATATTTTGAATAATACGTTAACATCATATGAT
>NC_061119.1:141394166-141452593 GCF_002878395.1 Capsicum annuum
ATAGTCAATCAACTATATATATTGAATACATTGATATCATACGATCGATTGATCAAGGTAATAATTTATTGTTGAGGTTATAATATAATAATGTAAGCTAAATTAAACGATAATTCATCAGAGTAGAACAAAATACGTTGTATTACGAGGTAATAGACTCATGTATGTGATGTATATAATACATATTACAAAGTTGATAGCCAATCAAATATATATATATATATATATATATATATATATATATATATAACACGTATCTCTCGTATAGTGATGTACATAGTAGTTAAAAGCTAGCTAACTGAATCTATATATACAAATATTTTGAATAATACGTTAACATCATATGATTGAGGTAATAATACACTATTGAAGTTATAATAATGAAGCTAATTAACCGATAACTCATCAGATTAATGTGTTGTATTAACGTAATTGAAATCTCTAATTCAATCTTTTTTAACTTAATTTATAATTCCAATTTGACTCATCTCCTCAATTTTAATCTCAACCTTTAATCATATTTGATCAACGATCAATATTAAAATTAATTTTCACTATTTTTTGTTGAAATTAGGGGTGTGCATCGGTCGGTTCGGTTTAATTTTATATATTATTGGCTTGGTTTATCAGTTATCAATTTTTAAATATGTTAAACCAATAATCAGATCAATAAGGTGCTTTTAATTGGTTTTTGGTTTATCGATTTTTAGTCCTTAACAGTTCAATTTTGGGTTTAACCAATAAGAAAATATGCATAAAATAGAAATAGTAGCTACTAATTAAATTATTTTCGCAAATACACACGCTCACAATTTTCAAATGCATTTATCTATCACTATTATTATTGTTAAAATAACAGTCAATTCCATTCAATTTTCCTTTGATGTTTAATTTTTAGGCAATTTTATACTCAATTAGTGTCAATTACGGTCAAAATTAACATCAATTTGGCCATAAATTAAATTTCATTTTAACCTTTTTTTAGTCATGTTCTATCTCAGCCGTTGATCATTATGATCTAACGTTTGAGATCTAAAGCACCCACTTTTTTCTTTAAACAAAACAAAACCCTAATCCCTCATTTTTTTAAAAAAAAAAACAAGTTGCCTCTCCACTCTCTCTCTCTCTACAAACCCTCTCTTCTCTACCTTCTCTCTAAAACAAAACCATTGTCGACCTCCGTCGCCGCTTCACCTCACCGACCTCCGTCGCTGCTCCGCCTCCATCCATTCATCCCCAGATTTTTGTGGTGTAGTCAAATTTAGGTGAGATTTTTCATTTTTCTGCTTAGATAGTTACAAATACACAAAAATTGGTTGAGACCTAATCAATTAACAATCGAGTACCATTAATAGTACTGTTACTTTTTTAAGCATGAAAGCAAATAATCATGTTACTACATTTTATGGGTGGGAATTTAATCGTTGAAATAATTGCCTTTATTTATGACAATAACTTTATATAGTCTAGTTAACTTGTTTCATGTATTTGGAAATTATTAATTGATCTTCTGTTCTTTAGTAAAAATGATCATATTTGCAATAGAATTTTACTAATTGAGTGTATTCCACTTTTATCGTGGTAAAAGTTATTGCTCAAAAAGTATTTGAAATATTTATACTCCAACATATAATCTACACAAACTTTTGGCAGAGTATGTGGACTGTACTGGAATAGTGGTCCAATTTTGGAACAATAATGTGCGTTCCTAGCTTTTTCCCCCTTTATTTCCTTAAAAACTATTGGACATTTGTACCACGCTAGTAAGTTCATCACTTGTTATATGTATTATCAAATATTTTAAAAAATTTACTTTGATTAAATTATAGGGAGAATTGATTATGTAAGCCTCATACAAATTATCTATAAGATAATTATTTGTGCAAACTTCATATAGAGTTTAAATTTCAATTTAAACAATTGATAAGAGGAGTAGCAAATAAGCAAAGTTGTCATTGCAAGTAATGTAATGCAATGAAGCAAAATGGGGAGTACAACACTAGGGACGTCATAGGAATGTAATGTAATGTAATATAATGAAGCAAATTGGTTTAGTGTTATTACTTGAAATGTGAATTCATGACTTAAAAATGCTTAAGTTTAGTCACTTGAAATATGAATTAGAGAGTTGAAAATGGTTAAGTGTAGTGTTTTGAAATGTGTACTAGTGACTTGAGAAGTGGATTAGCGACTTGAAAATGGTTTAGTGTAGTTCAGGAAAGGTGAACTTGTGTTTTGAAATTAATTAAGTGTAATCACTTGAAAATGTGAATTCATGACTTGAAATTAGTTTAGTGTTGATACTTGAAATGTGAATTCATTACTTGAAAATGATTAAGTTTAGTCACTTGAAATGTGAATTAGAGAGTTGAAAATGATTAAGTGTAGTGTTTTGAAATATGTACTAGTCACTTGAGAAGTGGATTAGCGACTTGAAAATGGTTTAGTGTAGTTTTTGAAAGGTGAACTTGTGTTTTGAAATTAGTAAAGTGTAGTCACTTGAAAATATGAATTCATAACTTGAAATTGGTTTAGTGTTGACACTTGAAATGTGAATTAATGACTTGAAAATGGTTAGGCTTAGTCACTTGAAATGAGAATTAGAGAGTTAAAAATGGTCAAATGTAGTATTTTGAAATGTGTACTAGTGAATTCAAAGTGATCAAGTGTAGTCACTTGAGAAGGGGATTAGCGACTAGAAAATGGATTAGTATAGTTATTTGAAAGGTGAACTTGTGTTTTGAAATTAGTAAAGTGTAATCACTTGAAAGTGTGAATTCATGACTTGAAATTGATTTAGTATTGTCACTTGAAATGTGAATTCATGACTTGAAAATGGATAAGTTTAGTCACTTGAGAAGTGAATTAAAGAGTTGAAAATGGTTAAGTGTAGTGTTTTGAAATATGTACTAGTGACTTCAAATTGATCAAGTCTGTAGTCACTTGAAAAGTGAATTAGAGAGTTGAAAATTGTTAAGTGTAGTGTTTTGAAATGTGTACTAGTGACTTCAAATTGATCAACTGTAGTCACTTGAGAAGTGAATTAGTGACTTGAAAATGGTTTAGTGTAGTTACTTGAAAGGTAACTTGTGTTTTGAAATTAGTAAAGTGTAATCACTTGAAAGTGTGAATTCATGACTTGAAACTGATTTAGTGTTGTCACTTGAAATGTCAATTCATGACTTGAAAATGGTTTAGTCACTTGAGAAGTGAATTAGAGAGTTGAAAATGGTTAAGTGTAGTGTTTTGAAATGTGTACTAGTGACTTCAAATTAATGTAGTCACTTGAAAAGTGAATTAGTGACTTGAAAATGGCTTAGTGTAGTTACTTGAAATATTAACTTGTGTTTTGAAATTAGTAAAGTGTAATCATTTGAAAATGTGAATTCATGACTTGAAACTGATTTAGTGTTGTCACTTGAAATGTCAATTCATGAATTGAAAATAGTTTGCGTTGTCACTTGAAATGTGAATTCATGACTTGAAAATGGTTGAGTGTTGTGTTTTGAAGTGTGTACTAGTGACTTCAAAATGAGCAAGTCACCATTGCCTCCACCTCCACCTCCACTTCTACCTTCTCCTCCATCTCCTCTAGTAGAAGAAGATATTGATGCAGATTTGATTGGTCTAGTTCATGGAGATACGGACATGCTTAGTAGAGTGTTCATCAAGCCTAATAGATCTTCGTAAGTTTATTTTTCAATTGATAGGTTTATTTTTTTCATTAATAAAATATTCAAGCTTACATACTTATTATGTTATTTACAGGTGGTATCCCGCATCAAAAGAAGTTAATAAGTCTGTAAGGGGGAGCGTTATGAGACTTTTTACATATCCTTGGCACGAGTGGTGGGACATTCCAATAGTCTCTAAACAAGCCATGTTTCAATAGTTTAACGTATATTAGATTTAATTATTATTCACTTAACTTTAATATATATATATATATATATATATATATATATATATATATATATAAATATAATACTAATATATATATATAACACTAGTCAATTGATTTTCAGCCAATGTGTTGCTGGTTGGCAAAGCACAATTAGGCCATTTCTATAGTTTTTAAGAGATATGATGTTATGTCACATCAGATTGCACATCTTAAATGTGCCTTGACACAGGTTGTTGCTCCTAATTAAAGTAGTGAAGAGGAAACAGAAAGTGATGAGGAGTTTCTTGCACCTATTCCTTAGTGTTGTTGGACTTGACTTTTAGATAATTTTTAGATTTTTTTTAACTTAGCTTTTCATTAGTGAAAAATCTTTAGGAGTGTTTAAGCATTTTGAATGTTGTTGGATTCATTGTTTAAGTGTTGTTGATTTGAATTGCATAAAGGATTTGTTGATTTAGTGTGTTGTATGATTATTGTAATAATGTGTGTTGCATGAGGATGTATATATTGAATATCATTTTTATTTGGCAGGTGGGATGCAGAAAATGCAGATTTCTGCATCCAAAAAAATACAGAAAAGCGACGATGGTCGTCGCTTTTTTATTCATTATGAAGAACAAAAAGCAATATCCAACGTCGCTTTTTATTCATTATGAAGAACAAAAAGCGTGACCAACATCACTTTTTCAATCATTATGAAGAACAGAAAGAGATGACGAACGTCGCTTTTTCTAAAAAAAATATTTTATTTTTCTTAAATTACGACGGACAGTGTCAATTTTTTTGGAATTTTTTTCAATAAAGCGACGACGTCCGTCGTTTTTTGTTCATCATATATTCTTTACCTGAAGAACAAAAAATGATGCACAGCATCGCTTTTTTAAGAATAACTAAAAAAATGCTAAAAGCGATGCAAACCGTCATTTTCAAAAAACAACGCCCCTTTTTGAGATGAAAAAAAAGTGACGGAAATTTGTCACTTTTGTTGAAAAAAGAGACCCTAGCCGTCGCTTTTGGCCATCTCTTTTTTTCATTTTTTTAGTAGTGTAGGGAGGTGGATATCCCTAAGACTACTTTTCAAACCCGAGATGGTTACTTTGAGTTTTTTGTGATGCCTTTCAGTTTGACTAATGCACCGACAACATCTATGGATTTTATGAATCAGGTATTCCATTAGTTTCTAGAATTCTTTGTCATCTTGTTTATTGATAACATCCTGGTTTATTCTAAAAGCGAGGTGGATTATGCTACTCACATCCATGTAGTGTTGCAAACCCTTAAGGGTTAGTGGTTGTATGCTAAGTTCTCAAAGTCTGAGTTCTGCTTGAATGTTGTTACGTTTCTGGGTCATGTTATTTCTAGTTAAGGCATTATGGTGGATCCATAAAAAGTTGAGGCAGTTAAGAAGTGGCATAGACCCACAACTCTAACCGATATTCAGAGCTTCTTAGGTTTAGCCGTTTATTATAGGAGGTTTATGGAAAGATTATTTTTTGTTGTTTCGCATTAACTAAGTTTACTCAGAAAAAGGTAAAACTTCTATGGTCTAATTCTTGTGAGGGTAGTTTTAAAAAGTCAAAGGATAAGTTAACTTCAACTCTGATTTTGACTCTACCTAAGGGTTCTGGTGGATTTGTGTTTTATTATGATGTGTCCCATATGGGACAGGGTTGTGTTTTGATATAACATAACAAGGTAGTTGCACATGCTTCTAAGTAGTTGAAGGTGCATGAGAAAAATTACCCAACGCATGACTTAGAACTATTGGTTGTGGTCTTTGCTTTGAAGATTTGGCATCATTATTTGTATGGGGTTCATGTTGACATTTATTCTTATCATAAGAGCTTGTGATATGTGTTCACCTAAGAAGGATTTGAAACTCAGGCAAAGGAGATGGATTGAGTTGCTCAAGGACTATAATATAATTGTTCACTATAATCCAGGTAAAGCTAACGCGGTTACTGATGCTCTTAGAAAGTTATCTATGGGAATTTTATCTCATATGGAGAAGGATAAGTGAGAATTGGTGAAGTATATTCCCCGATTGGCTAATCTTGAGGTTCATCTCTTGGAATTTGAAGATAGAGGTATGATTGTACAGGAGGTGGTGAAGTTATCTCTTGGTACGGAGGTGAAAAAGAAATATGTTTTGGATCCTATCTTGATGAGGATCAAAGATGGTGTTGGTCAGAAAAAAGTGCAGGCTTTCAAGATTGGCGGTGTTGGTATCTGAAGGTACCAAGGCAGGTTGTGTGTTCCTAATATGGATAGCCTGAGAGAGAGGATCTTAGCCTAGGCTCATGAGTCGAGGTACATTGTTCATCCTGGTTTAACAAAGATGTATTGTGATTTGAAAGAGATATATTAGTGGAATAACATGAAGTGAGATATGGCAAATTTTGTGGCCAAGTGCATGGTGTGTCAAAAAGTGAAGGTTGGGCACTTGAGGCCTGGTGGCTTGTCTTAAGAGATTGAGTTTCCCGAGTGAAAATAAGAAGTGATTAATATGGATTTTGTTACTGGTCTTCAATGGCCTCTCCAACAATTTGATTCCATTTGGGTCATCGTGGATAGGATGACTAATTCCACTCACTTCTTACTAGTAAAGACTAATTATTCAACAGAGGACTACGCTAAGCTTTTCATTCAGAAGATCAAGTTGTATGGTTCTCTAGTTTCCATCATATCTGATTGGGGTACTCATTTTTTATCGCATTTTTGGTGTTTTTTCTAGAGACGTTTGGGGACTAAGTTGAACCTTAGCACCATTTTCCGCTCTCACATGGATGAACAAGCAAAGAAGACTATTTAGACTTTAGAAGATATGCTAAGGTCTTGTGTGCTTGACTTTGGTGGTAGTTAGGTTGATCATTTGCCCCCATAGAGTTTGCATTTAATAATAGCTATCACACTAGTATTGGGATGGCTCCTTTTGAGGCTCTTTATGGTAGGAGGTGTAGGTCTCCTATTGGATAGTTTGAGGTTAATGAGAATAGATTGTATAGTCCCAACTTGATTCACCAAGCTATAGAGAAGGTGAAAGTTATTCGGGATAGGCTTAAGACCGCCCAAAGTTGCCAAAGGTCCTATGCAGATGAAAGGTGAAGGGACTTAGAGTTTGATGTGGGTGATTTGGTGTTCTTGAAGGTGTCTCCCATGAAGAGAGTGATGTGGTTCATAAGGAAGGGAAAGCTCGTTCCCCGTTATGTTGGTCTATATCATATTTTGAGGTGAGTGGGCAGTGTGGCTTATGAGTTAGATTTTCCTTCGAGCTTGGGTTCCATACATCCATTCTTTCATGTTTCAATGTTAAATAAGTTTGTGGGTGATCCTTTCTTGATCATTTCTTTGGAGAGTGTTGGTGTTTCAGGTTCAATGTCCTACGAGGAAGTTTCGATGAAAACTTTGGATAGACAGGTTCATTGTTTAAGTACAAAGGATATGTCTTTGGTGAAGGTTTTATGGAGGAACCAAAACTTTGAAGAAGCTACTTGAGAAGTTGAAGAGAACATGAAGTCTAAGTATTCCTTCTTATATCCTAATTTGGATAATTATGCTTGAGGTATGTGTATTCCTTAATATCTTTATTTTCTAACTTTGTTAAAGAAAATTGTGATTTCCTTGACATCTTTGTTTTATGTCTTTGTTAAAGGTAAGTATGGCTTTGCTCTTTGTTAACTCGTGCTAATAAAAGCTTTGTCTCATCATTCGAGGACGAATGATCCTAAAGGGGAGAATGTAACAGCTCGGGTTTTGGTCCCTTCAAACTCCTTGATCTTTGAACTTATTGTCCTCACTATGAAACACCCTATGAGTCATAGGGTGTCTTGACAGGTCGTAAGACCCAAATCATAGGGTGTCCAGTGAGTTTTTCTTGAGTTACTACCTTGGTGATGACTTGAGGTCATGAGTCGTCTAGACTAATTATGGGTCATAGTATTCCAAATCGTTGGGAAACCAGTGTATATCCTAAGTTCCTATTGTGACTACAACTATCATGTTATGGGTCATAATGCTGGGGTACGAGTCGCATGGTATGACTAATAGCCAGACAAGTGTTGGTGCCTAAGAAAATTGTCCAGACTACTACTGGACTAAACGAGTTGTATGGTAACCCTATAAGTCGTAAGGTCACCTGTAATGACTAGGCGTTATTTTTTCTAGTTTTTAAATTGAGGGTACTTTAGACATTTCCCTTTTTACCCACTTATACCCCACATACATAAAATGCCTTAGGGCCATTATTTCCAACCCTTATCAATTATAAATACTCTCTCAAGCTCTCTAAATTCTCCAAGGTCAAGATATTTAGGGTTCTAAGAAATTAATCAATCAGGGGTCTCAAGGGCAAATTTCTTCCATAACCATTATTCTTTTTGGAATGTATCTCTTCCCCAAAAGTTATTTTGTAAAAGCATGTGTTTAAATGGTTACCCATGTGGTTTAAATTGTTGGTTTTTGGTTATGGGTTGAGGGTTCTTGAATGATTGTTGTTTATGTGATATTTCATATTTACTTTGCATTATTTATGCTTTAAATGGTGGTTATGTACTAATTAGGTGCATGGGCATGTGAATCGAACATCGAATATATTTTCCCTAAGTTTAATGGGTTAATGATTTGGAAGTGGTAATAACCTCAACCTAATCATGTGAAATCAGCTTTGAATATAAAAAGCATATTGAAAAGTATTTTTAAAGTCTTGCATGGTGTTAAAGCAGTAATTGAACATGAATTGACTTTTAAAGAGGGCATAATGGCCATGAATTGAATTTGAATTAAAAAATTTAGAGTCCTATTGGCCGAGGGGTTAGAGTCCCACATGGCCAGATGATTGGATTCCCATTGGCTAGTTAGGTTAGAGTCCCACTTGGCTACATATTTTGGTTCCTATGTGGAACCTTGGAGTCTTATTGGCTTATTCGGTTAGAGTCCTGTTGGCAAGTTGATTGAATTGATAAAGTGACATGTTCTTGCAAGCTATAGTCCATATGATGATACCACTTGATAATGCCTTAATGAATGACTCCTAGTTTGATGAGTGGGGATATGTGAAATTTTTTTTAATTAGGATTTAATGAGGGTCGTGTAGTTGTGCCGTGAAAGTGGAGACCCCAAAGGACCATCACTAGAAACCACAGTTTCCAATGCGAGGTCTAAATAACAATGTAGTTTGAGTCCCCTATCTTATATGACTGAGTACTTAAGTCATTCTTGATATATTTTGGGAGGTTTGAGTCCCCTATAGTACATATGTGTACGTGATTAATCTCTAGTTCGTGCGGCCACACTCACTGGGCCCTTTCAGCTAGGGTTGGAGTCCGACTGATGCTAGGTGTTATGCTCTGTGTTGAAGAGGCAAAGGTGGTGGTCTCCGGTAGACTTGGGATACCCGTCACGGCCAAACCCTAATTTGGGTAATGAAATCTTCTATGATATGTTCTATTTATGTGGCTAACATACAATAGGGCACATCCAGTAGGGGGATATATCCATATAGCCCATGGGCTTTTTATGACGATTTAAAATACATAGTCCAGGTTAATGATTTTAATTCTCATGCTAAACCTTGCTACCTATCCCGGCATATATAGGTACATAGATATATATGATTATGTGCATATGGTTTTGAAATGACTTTTTACTGACTGATCATGACATTATATTATCCTTTCCCTTAGTTACATGCTAGCGCTCACTTTGATAACCATCCCCGGATGTTGTATCCCCACGCGATGCAAGGTCTAGATGTATTTCTATTTCCTTGTGTAGTGACAACTGATTCTAGTTCGTTCACTAGTCTATCTTGTACTGGTGAACTTTTATCCTCAGGAAGGCCTGTCATATTAAGGCATTGTCTTCATTTATCTCTAGACTACCTTTTGGTTCTACTTTTTTAGATATGGTCGGGGGTATGTCCCGACTTAGGTTGATGTTTGGTTTTCTTAGAGGCTTTGTGTACAATGAGATGTGGGTGGATTTGGTATTGTGAATTTTGAAATCTTATTCAGTTAATTTACCTATCTTGTTATATGTTCGGAACTTAGTCCTACCTTGTTATATGCTCGGAACTTAGTTTTATCTTGTTATATGTTCAAAATTCTACTGTTGCTAGTTGTATTGTGTTTTGTTTTCTAGGCAAAGGGGGTGGTCTCTGATTCTCGACAAACTTGAGATACCCATCACGGTCAGGTCCTGGTTTAGGTAGTGACAGGAACTTTAGAGACACGGATAAGTTTTTTGTTGAAACTTTTCTTAGTATGAATTTTTTAGGTTAGTAACAGACCCCACCTACTGTCCTTTAGGTTTAATACTAAAATAGCCCTTGTAGATAGGAGAGGTATTCTTTTATGACCCTAGAATAATTTTTGACCCTTAGGATGATTTATACACCTTTTTGACCTTTGACTAAACTCGTGACCTTGTACTTACTATTATTTATTCATATAACACCCCAGAATTTGGACCCTTCCAAAATTTCTTAGATTTTGGACTTTTTAGGAAAGGTAAGACTCAAGGGTACCAATCGTACCCTTAGATATATTTTGAGGAGGTATCACTCATATATTGGGTTGTGGGTTTGGCTTTATTACAATCCAAGATACGATAAAACATCATACTAGTCGTATGGTTGGATACGAGAAGTATGATGCCAAGTCATACAGTGCGTATTGGTTGAAATTGTCCAAGGTATGATTTAGGGTATGGTTTGCAGGTACCACTCGTACCCTAAGGTACGATTTAGGGGTTGTGTTCTAGTATATTGGTAAGTATAGGGGACTACAATGAAGGGTAGGGTATGAGCTAGGATACCACTCGCACCCTAGGGTACGGTTTGCATGGGTGAGTCGTACCCACTTGGAAGTTGATTTTCAGCTTTTAAGTCGGGAGTAGTTCAGATATTTCCCACACCAAACCCTTATGTTCCCACGTTATATAACCCTTAGTGGACTCTAATAGAAACACTCCAAATATCCTCTCTAAATACTCTCTTGAATATTGGAGGCTAGGGTTTCTAAAAGGGTTCTTCTAAAGGGATCAAGAGTCAAGTTTCTCTACGAAATGTTCTTGTATAAGGCATGCACTCCTTCCCCCATTGTTAGTTCCAACTAAAGCCATGTTTTAGTAAATTTTAAACATTGATTATAAATCATGAATGGAGATTTTGGAAACATATGTTAAAGATTTTTATGCATATTGTTGAATGTTGGTTTAAATTGTGTTTTCACATGTTTTTGCTGATGGTTTGCACATGTGGGTTCTTGTTAGTTATGGTTTAAAAAATGGGTCATGGGTAACCCTAAATTGGATGGTTTATGATTTAGTTTTGGTCTTGATAAAGGTATGCCCTCAACAAGTTTGATAAAATGGCTAAGAAAATGTTTTTACTCTATTGTTGAACTTTCATTGGATCTATTGCATGTTATGGTTTGGTAATGGAACCCTAAATGAAATTGGATGGTTTGCATGGTTTAAATGGTTTTAAATGGTATAAATTTTTAAATGCTTTAAATGCTTAGAACGATCTAGAATGGTCTAAATGGTAAGAATGGTTTGGAATGGTAAAAGGGTAAGGTCTAATGGTTATGGTTGGTCTAAATAAAAACCTTGCAGGGTACATAGGAATCTCCCAAGAGAATGAAATAATTAAATTGGTTTGAATCACGGTTATGGCTTAATTGTACATCTTTGTGGGGTATGAAAGAATCCCCCAAGTAAACATACCACTAAACATCTTGCGGGGTACATGGGATTCCCCCAAGAAAATCTTAGTAATGAAATACTCGTGGGGTACAAGGGAATCCCCCAAGTAATCTTAATGATGATTTACTTGTGGGGTACATAGGAATCCCCCTAGTAAACTAATTAATATAACCTATGGGGTACACGGGACTCCCCTAAGGTTGGATAAGGACATTGATTGTAAGCTATAGTTGGTATGACTATACCACTTATACTAGCCTTGATTGATAATAAATGGAATAATGGTTAGGTTGGATGGTAATGGTTTTTAATTGGGCAATAACGGCGGGGTGTGATAGCTAACCGTGAAGGAGAGAGTCTAAGGGACGAACACTGGAAACTCATATTTGTCAACATGAGGATAGGTCATGAAGACCTTATATGACACTTAGGGAGTACACGATAATCACCTACATACACTTATATATATGTATCATAGATAGTGAAAGATACTCGGAAATCCCTTACTTCTATGGTATCATTGATTCGTGCAGCTACACGCATAGGGGCCCATTCAGGGTGTTATACTTGACCTATATGGCCCGTGGATGGATTATGATGGTTAGTCTACACATACCCAGGTTAATGGTTTTAAAGTCATGCTAAGCTTGGTTCCCTTTCTCGGCATGGTTATATATATAATATATATATATATATATTTGTGTGTGTATGGTTTGTATGAATATGGTTGGTTTACTTGGTTATAAAGGTTGGCATTATTTTATTTGTATCCTGAGTTCATAGTAGCGTTCACTCGCTAACCCGTCTTCGAGCGAATGTATCCCCCCACGAGATGCAGGAATCAGCCATACTACTACTCCATCTCATTGATCAAATTCAGGAACAATTGGTGCTAGATTGAAGTAGTGAGCTTCCATAGTTCGAAAAGCATATGTTTCTTATCATGGAATACTATATATATTTTTTCTTTGTATAGACTTGGTTTTTAACTATGGTAGGGGGCATGTCCCGACTAGATACTCTTTGATTTGATCTAGAGGCTTTGTATGGACAACTGTGGACTAGGGTATGGTTTGATCATGTTATATATATATATATATACACATATACACATACACACATATTAGGTTATTATTTATGTTTTGGTTTATGGTTTGGAATGGTTATTGGTTGGCTTGGATGGTTGGTTTTGGTTATTGGGTAGATTGACTTGGTGGGGTTGTTCATAGAAACTCACCTGTCCCACTCGAGGACAATATGGATGGATCTAGTCCAATTCATAGGGCACAGACCCAATCAAGGATAGCAGTATCTAATGTTCCTCATAGAGTCTCACCGGTCTCCACCGAGCCTATTTCGTAAGGTAGCACTCATGCTCAGTTATCTCAAGAAGAGATTACTAATGTTGAGTTTTAATGTTCTATTCATTTGTTATCCCAAATAGTGACATCTCTGTCACACCATTCCAGTTCTAATGGTGTGAAAAAAAATCAGGCAAGGTCGGGAAAGAGGCAGAAAAAAAAGTCTCAATGTTCAGATCGAGGGAGGGGTTGGAAAATCTATGGTAGGAATGGTGGATAGTGGTTTAAGAAAGGGAATCCTGGGAGTTCTCATAGGTTTGTCAGTGTCCCTTATCCTCAGTCTTTAAGTGAGTATCACTTATGGGCTGGCAGAGTTCAGCCCCATGTTATCCTCCTAACCGGTTTTGTAATCGGTTGCACCATGATTATTAATACAAAGGGAGGAATTGGTGTTTTTGTTATGGTCAGTTGGGTCATATGAAATGTAAGTGTTCCATAAGGGTTGGCACTGGGGAAAATAAGATACAGGTTACCACTCTTCGAGCTTTTACACCAAAGGGTGCTGCTTCTGGCTCCGATACTGGTCGGAATTGTCTCAATGCTTTCATTATTTCTCAGGAGTCTGAGGCATCTCCTGATGCTAAAAATGGTATACTGAAATCCCTCTCTCAGTGGTGTATACTATTTACTTGGTTTGGGTTTCCCTCTCTCTTTTATGATACTATTTATGGTTGTGTATTTTGGTTTTGGTCCCAAGGTTGTTTTGGGTTCTTTTTCTTTTTTATTTCTACCTTGGTAGTTAAATCTGTGATTTCTAAAAGAGTCTATGAGGTGTGTGGTATCTGTTGTTCTTGGTGTATTGGTTTGACTTAAATATGGTGGATTTTAACGTCATTTGGGGATGGATTGGTTATACTTATGCTACACATCCTTAGATTGTTAGATCCATAAGGTTGTCTTTAGACTCCATGGTGAGTCAGTTATAGAATGGTAAGATGGTTTTGTTCCCTAACTATTAAGAGAAAGGTTACATGATATCTTAGAACTCGAAGATTGGTCTCCAAGAGGTGTTTCTACCATTTGGTCTGGGCTAAAGGTTCTAACTCGAAAGGTCTTTTTGTGTATTTGGTTTTGGTGGTGCATGAATTCCTTGAGGTTTTCTTGACAACCCTCTTGGTGTCTTTCTAATAGGGATGTTGGTTTGGGATTGGTTTTGTTTTGGACACTTGTCGAATTTCTATTCTTTCTTTATAGAATGGATTTGGTTGAGTTCAAGGAGCGTAAGGGGATAATTAAGAGATCTCTTAGATAAAGGTTTCATCAGTTCTAGGGTTTCTTCGTGGAGTGCTTTCATTTTTTCATGTATAAGGGGATGGTTTCCCCTGGGAATGCATAGGTAGTCAATTGGTAAATAAGGAAATTATGGTGTCCTCCTCATGGGGTGGATCCTGTATGTATTTTCTGTATATGCATATACTATATGGGGTACTTTTATAGTAGTACAAGGTTGTTGATAGATACTAGGCTTAAACCTAGATGCTTGATTTGGGTAAAGGGAGTATGTTAGCTTGGAGATAATAATGTGAGAATTGAGGAGTTAAATTGGTAGGTTAGATGAGTTGTGTGGAAGGGGCAAGGTTAATGGCTTGGGGAATACAATAGTAGAAAGGTTGTGACATGTAGGTCTGGAGTTCAGGTTAAATAATTGGGTATAGATTAAGGGTCTAGTCATTAGATGGGTTAGAGCATGGAATTTATATGTCTATACTAGGATCTAGGTAGAATATGTATGAATAAGGTTTTGGGTATAGGAGAATCAAGTTTCCCTAGTGTACATCCTTGGTCGTACCCATTAGAGCGGAATGTTGTGCTTACAGGTGTCATGGGATAAAGGTCAAGGATTAATCTAAAATATCTTTTAGCGGTGGACTTCAAGGGAAGGTCGGGTTATATGTTCTAGTGATTCTTTTCTATCTCAGTTAAGAGGGTACTCTATTAGTGTTGCATGCATTCTTATTCTTATAGCGTATATGCCTAAGGTTCGCATTTTGCATTCGCCTAATTCTCTGGATATGAGTCTTGACTTAACATTACCTTACCTATGGTAAATGCGGTTGTGTTTCCTTCGGTTTCCAGTCCTAAGGACTCTTTTTATGGTATGGTTTGGTTTGGATGGTCCTTCATTTATAACCTAGGTGGTTTCTATTACAAGTACTTCGTGCCTATGGTGTCGTGTCTTATTTTGAGGGTGGTCTTGCCTTGAGTGGCATGTGAAATTCTTTTAATTCGATTCCTTAAATAATCCTTCTTGTGTTAGGGTGGTAAAGGCTTACGAAGCATGGTGATATCTTGAAGCAAGGAATGTAGAAGTCCCTAAGTGGGGGAGAATTTGGGGTGACCACTAGTACTAAGGTTTTGGAGTTTGAAGTGAGGTTGTTGTCATGAGGAATTTGGTTAGGAGGGGAGTAGGTGGTGAAAACCTTTGTGGAAATGCTAGAGGTTGCTAGATATTTGGAAGGATAGATCATACCATGAGTATATAAAAGAGGTAGGCTTGAATATTGTGATTGGTAGATATACCAATAGTTGTGTTGGGTACTTAAGAGGCTTGGGAAGGCATGATTTAAGACTTTTTTTCATGTCAAAGTATGTTATGGTTTTAGGTTTTCATATATATATGTTAAGGTTTTTTATTATAATGGTTGGTTATGCTTTTCCCATGCCTTTTTACTTATGGTGGGCATATTATAAATGGTGATGGTGTGAAGTAGTGTTTCGAGATAAATGAAATGAGTAGAACCTGATGGCCTAAGTTAACTCCTTTTAGCTTTGGATAGGCTTGAACATGGAAATGGTGTATAAATAGACTCCAGCATACGTAGTGATGTGTCTCGGTAAATTCTAAGATGAATTGGATTTTCTCTCTAGCATAAGTTCCATTCATCTAGTATTCTATGTTTTTGTGTGGAGGTAAGGTGTGAATAATTCTTCGTTGGTTGGTTCCTTTTGGTGGTATTTGTATCTTGAATTCCTTGTTCTTTAGGGAGGTCCCGATGAGGATCTTGGATTGGTAAGTTTGGCATTTGTGAACAAGAGATGTGGCTTTGGTAAAGGTTTTGTGGTGGTACTAAAAGTCTGAGGAAGTCATTTGGAATGCAGAAGCGAACATAGAGTCCAAGTATCCGCATTGGTTTTTTTGTTCTAGAAAATCATGTGTAAGGTATGTGTTATTCAACACATCTTGGTTTTCTAACTTCGTTAAAGGAAGGGAATGCTTTCTCTTGCATCTTTGTTTTCTAACTTTGTTAGAAGTCGGAACGGAGGTGTTAAGGTGTAAATCATGTTTGGGGTATGTGATGATCTTCTCATTTTTGGTTTATGTCCTTGTCTTCTATTTTGGTTGGAGGAAACTTTGATATGTGTTAATATGTTATATCATGCTTGTTCTTACCCTTACCCATCATTCGAGGACGAATGATCCTAGTGGGGGAGACTATAACACCACGAGATTTAGACCCTTGTAAAATTTCTTAGGTTTTGGACTTTCTAGTCAAGGTACGACTCAAGGGTACCAATCGTACCCTTGGATACGGTTTGAGGATGGCTTACTCATATGTCGGGCAGTGGATTTGTCTTGATTACTTTCCAAGATACAACTCAACATCATACGAGTTGTATGGTTAGATACGAGAAGTATGATTCTAAGTACTATGGTGCTTATTGGTTGGACTAGTTGAAACTGTCCATGGTACGATTTAGGGTATAGTTGGGGGTTGTGTTCACATATGTTGGTTAGTATAGGGTACCATGGTGAAGGATAGGGTACGAATCAGGGTACCACTCGCACCCTAGGGTATGGTTTGCATGGGTGAGTCGTACCTATCTGGAAGTTGATTTTTTAGCTTTTTAGTCGGGGGTAGTCCAAAAATTTCACACCCTAAACCCTTATGTCCCCATGTTATATAACCCTTGGTGGCCTCTCATACCACACTTTGAAGAATAAAAACACTCCAAATATCCTCTCTAAACACTCTCTTGAATATTAGAGGCTAGGGTTTCTGCAAGGGTTCTTCAACGGGGCTCAAAAGTCAAGTTTCTCTACGGAATCTTCTTGTATAAGGCATGTACTCCTTTTCTCATTGTTAGTTCCAACTAAAGGCATGTTTTAGTGTGTTTTAAACATTTATTATAAACCATGAATGGTGATTTTGGAAATATATGTTAAGTGTTTTGATGCATATTGTTGAATGTTCGTTTAAATTGTGTTATCACAAGTTTTTGGTGATGGTTTGCACATGTGGGTGCTTGTTGGTTATGGTTTAACAAATGGGTCATGGGTAACCCTAAATTGGATGGTTTATGCTTTGGTTTTGCTATTGGTAAAGGTATGCCCTCAACATGTTTGATAAAATGCCTACAAGAATGTTTTTACTCTATTGTTGAACTTTCATTAGATCTATTGTATGTTATGGTTTGGTAATGGAATCCTAAATGAAATTGGATGGTTTTTCCTGGTTTAAATGGTTTAAAATGGCATAAATGTTGTAAAACCTTGGAACGGTCTAGAATGGTCTAAATGGTGAGAATTGTTTGGAATGGTAAAAGGGTAAGGTCTTGGTGGTTATGGTTGGTCTAAATGATAACCTTGTGAGGTACATAGGAATCCCCCAAGAGCATAATGAAATTGGTTGAATAATAGTTATGGCTTAATTGTACATCCTTGTGAGATACAATGAAATCCCCCAAGTAAACATACTAATGAACATCTTGCGGGGTACATGGGATTCCCCCAAGCAAAGCTTAGTAATGAAATACTCGTAAGGTACATGGGAATCCCCTAAGTAAGCTTAATGATGATGTACTTGTAGGGTACATGGGAATCCCCCAAGTAAACTAATTAATGTAACCTATGGGGTACACGGGTCTCTCTTAAGATTTGGTAAGGACATTGCTTGCAACCTATAGTTGGTATAATGATACCACTTATACTAGACTTGATTGATAATAAATGGAAGAATTGTTACGTTGGACGGTAATAGTTTTTAATTGGGCAATAAAGGCAGGGTGTGATAGCTAACCGTGATGGTAAGAGTCCGTGAGACAAACACTAGAAACTCATATTTTTCGACATGAGGATAGGTCATGACAACCATATATGATACTTAAAGGGTACATGGGAATCTTCTAAGTATAATTGTACATATGTATCATAGAGAGTGAAGGGTACTCAAGAATCCCTTACTCCTATGGTATCTCTGCTTCGCGGGGCTACACGCATCGAGGCCCATTCAGGGGGTTACATTGGACCTATATGGACATTGGGTGGATTATGACGGTTAAGCTACACATACCCATGTTAATAGTCTTAAAGGCATGCTTAACCCAGTTTTCTTTACCGGTATGGTTATATATGTGTGTGTATGTGTGGTTTATATGCATATGGTTGGTTTACTTGGTTTTAAAAGTTGGCATTATTTTATCCTTATCCTGAATTCATGCTAGTATTCACCCGTTAACCCGTCTTCGAGCGGCTGTATCCCACACGATGCAGGAACCAAACATACTACTACTCTTGCTCATTGATCGAATTCGGGAACAGTCAGTGTTGGATTAAAGTAGTGAGCTTCCATAGTCCGAAAGGCATCTATTTCATCTCATGGATTACTTTATATATTTTTTTCATTTCATAGACTTGGTTTTTTTCGATGGTCGGGGGCATGTCCCGACTAGACACTCTTTGGTTTAGGCTAGAGGCTTTGTATGGACAACTGTGGACATGGGTATAGTTTGATCATATTATGTTATATATATCAATACATATTGGGTTATTATATATTTTTTGGCTTATGGTTTGGCATGGTTATTGGTTAGCTTGGATAGTTGGTTTCGGTTATTGGGTAGATTGACTTGGTGGGGTTGGCCCCGGGTTTAGGTTTATCCCAAATTCACTAAATTTTAATACGTTATTTTTTTATATGCTCAGTGTCCATCCGACTCAGGGTACATATTGGTTAATTGGGTTGGGTATTGGAGGTGATCTTCGATCCCGGTTGGGCTGGAGATTGCTCATTATGATAAGGCCCAGGTTTAGGTCATGTCAGTTCAAGTCCGACAATATCCGTAGGTGATACTTGCATATGATAGTACGCCACTCTGGTTCTAGTTCAAGTTCATCATGTATGATCTATTTATCACATTATTGTGATTATATCACTCTATAGTTCTGGTTCTAGTCTGACATTATGATTTGAAGGAAATCCCAGGTATGGTTTCACTATTGTTCACTTTAAGTGTTTATTATTGATACTCTCTTCCTTATTTGTACCTATCGGTCTTATAAGAGCTTGACTTGATTTTTCCCTTGTTGTTTGTACCTTAAGGGATTATGGGGTCCCAGTTAGGTTACAATTAGACTGTAGTTATTTTGATTTACTTATTATGCATAATTATAATTTATTCCCAAGTTGGAGTAGCATTCACATATCATCTTTATCCATAACTGTACATACTTTCTCAAATTTTGCTATACTTTTATTATGGCTTAGCTCAATCGATCGATGATGCCTACTGAGTAACCATTTTTTTAATACGCATGCTACACTTTTGTATCTTTTTCTAATGTATATTCGAGTATGAGTTACCCCCATCCCCACCCCCCATGGCATTCTATCCAACTTGCTTTTGGGATTTGGTGATAGGGTAAGCTTTCAGAGTTGGAGAAGATCCCCTCTTTTGACTTTTTTTTCATAGTCATTATCTTTGATACTACTTGTATATATTATACTATTTAGTTCTCCTATTTTTGGATTCAGTAGCTCTTGTACCAGTGTTACTAGGTCATGGAATATTATTTTATTCTCTCTCTCTCTTATTTGATATTTGTACTTTTGTACTTATATTTCTACTTCTTACACCTTTGTTGAATGCTTATTTTAGTATTTATTATATCTTTCACCAATTAGCTCATTACTTTACATTTCAGGATATGGTTTGGCTTACCTACTAGTGTGTTAAAGTAGGTGCCATCATGACTCGTAAATTGGGTCATGGTAAATTGATATTCGAGTCTAGGTTGATAGGTATTATTGTAATAAGAGAAAGTGTCTAGTAAATTCCTGTGGATCGGTGCGATGATGTCTGCATCCTATCTTCGGAAGGCTACAGGGCATTTTATGAAACATTTATTTTAATTATTCATTTTCATGCATCAATTCTATATGGGTTTCTAAAGTTCCCCTTATTTCACTCTTTTGCATATGGTTAGGACGTGAGCTACAATAATTAGAGATGAGGACCCCAAGTCTGCATCTAGGGAACCTGCTAGAGATCGTGGCTGGCCTAGGGTTCGAGGCCATGCTAGATCTATAGCCCCATTTAGGGGCCAAGAAAAAGAGCCTTCACCAGATGTTGTCATTTCTCTTGAGGCAGAGATAGCTCCATAGGTTTTACCACCTAGCCATTGGTAGGCCAAAGTACAACCTAAGCTAAGCTAGGATTTATTTCTTCTTTAGTGCTCATAGTGGGTTGGTCCAATTTTTGGGAGTGGTAGGTGGTCCACCATCTAATGGCTCTCAGTCAGTAGACTAGAGTAGTACTAACTTAGTGGTGTAGCCTGTGGTTGTGGCCCATAGAGTTGAGATTTCTCCAGTAACAATAGCTTCATAATCGGTAGTTACCAAGCTAGATATGACAGTCGAGGAATAGAATATATTGGGATAATTATTGAGATTGACTCCACCTAGGTTTGCAAGGGCCCCAAGAAAGGATGTGTTTGAGTTTATAACTACTTGTGAGGAGAGGCACCATAATTTACGCCTAGGACAACTACGCTACTTTTCAGTAGGACTTGGTAGTTAGACATTGGTGGAGAGGTTATGTTGATTCAAGGCAAGATGGATCTCCACCTATAATATGGACTTAGTTTTCTACGGCTTTGTTGGAGAAATAAATGTCGTATAATCTTCGAGTGCACCTGAGAGATTAATTATCAGTTTGGAGTAGGGCTTTATGACAGTTGTGGAGTATGATGCAAGATTTCATAAGTTGTCCATACATGCTACAAATATCTTACCTACCAATTATGCGCGGATTTAGTGTTTTGTTAGAGGGCTGAGACATTTCTTCACATGGATATGCAAAGCTTAGTTATTATTGGTAGGTCCTTTATTGATATTTCTAATTATGCCCAGACTATGGAGGAGATAAATCGTGAGGACCATGAGGGAGGCAATAAGAGGCAACGTTAGCAGGAAAGCTTTAGTAGGAGCCACAATGGCTTATAATTTAGAGGCAAAGATTTTCAGGGTTAGTACCCTATGCATTAGTCTTATCAACACCAAGGTCATTCTAGTAGGCCTATTTATACAGTACTTCAGATCATGAATGGAGGTCAGTTTGGTTATAGTGACTACAGTGTCCAAGGTAGTGGTCAATTTTTGAGTGGTGCATAGTTAGGGTCTTCGGGCCAAGGTGGCCATTTTCAATCAGTCAAATAGTGTTTGGTTTTTGTTATTATTTTAGGATAATTGTCAATTTCTCCAGAGAGTGTCCCCAGCATGGGATGATCCAACCTGTTTCACAGAGTGTTCAGCCGATCAAATCAGTATTATTTCTAGTGAGGGATAGTGCTCAGTGTCACAGGAAAGGTCCCCAAGGTTCTAGAGGAGGTCCTTAGGAGGGAAGGGTAGTTGGTTGGTCAGGTAGCTAAATTATAAGCGGACATGGTCAATTGTATATTGTACCTAGTAGGCCGAAGGTAGAGTTTTTGGACATTGTTATTATGGGTACAATTTCAGTATGTTGTCAATCTACAATTGCCTTATTTGATCTAGGATCCATTTATTCATGTGTTTCTACTTATTATTCACCATAATTAGAGTTGTCTTGGGTGCCTTGATCTGTGTCATTGTATGTATTTAATCTCGTGGTTTATTCTTTAGTAGTTGACCAGGTTTATAAATCATTTGTTGTGACCGTTCGAGAGTTTGATACTCGGGTTAACCTATGGTGTTAGATATGTTAGATTTTGATGTGATTTTAGGAATATAATGGTTATACCCCTATCATGAGGTTGTGGATTGATTCGCCAAGACTGTTACCTTAGCCATGCCTGATAATACCCTCAGTTATGTGGCAGGGTTAATTTATCCATACACTACATGGATTATTTCTTATATTTAGACTAGGATATTGGTATAGAGAGGTTGTAAGTATTATTTGCTTATGTTTGTGATATTAGTATCGAGACTCCTTCACTTTATTCTATTTCTATTATTCATGAGTTTCCTAATATTTTCCTTACAGACTTACCTAGCCCTCCTCCTGATCATGATATTTAGTTTGCTATTAATCTTGAGCCAGGCACCCAACTTATTTCTATGTCACCTTATTGTATGGCTTCTGCTGAGCTTAAGAAGCAAATTTTTCAGCTTCATGATCTCTTAGGTAAGGTTTTATTAGATCAAGTGCATTGCCTTAGGGTGCTCTTGTCTTTTTCATGAAGAAAAATGATGGTTCCATGTGAATGTGTATCGACTTTAGGCAGCTGAATAAGGTGACAATGAAAAATAGGTATCATATGCCTCATATTAATGATTTATTTAACCAGCTTTAGGATGCAGCAATGTTTTCAAGGATTGACATGAGATCCAGTTACTACCAAATAAGGATTCATGTAGAGGATATCCTTAATACAACCTTTAGGACTTTCAATGGTCACTATGAGTTCTTAGTTATGTCTTTTGGGTTAACAAAGGCCCCAGCCGTATTCATGGACTTATGAATCATGTTTTTTGAACCTATTTGGATTCTTTCATGACCATATTCATCAATGACATCCATTTCTATTCAAGAGGTAGAGAGGAGCATAAGCAGTATTTGAGGATTATGCTCCAAACTTTGAGAGATCATAGGCTTTATACCAAATTCTTAATGTGTGAGTTCTGTTTAGAGTTTGTGACATTCCTTGGACACGTGGTGTCTAAGAATGGGATTATGGTGGATCCAAAAAAAAATTGAAGTTATTTGTGATTAGTCCAAACCTATATTTCCTACTAAGGTTCATAGTTATTAGTTTGGTAGGAAACTACAGGCGGTTTGCTGAGAGATTTACTACTATTGTAACACCTATAACTAGATTAACTCAGAAGAATGTTACTTATCCATGGTTTGATGAGTGAAAATTGAGCTTTTGTAAGCTCAAGAACTGGGTCACTTTCGCTCTTATTTTGACTCTTCCAATTAAGGGCGAGGGGTTTGCATTTTATAGTAATGCTTTATGGTGTTGGTTTGGGTTGTGTTTGATGCAACAAGGTCGGGTAATTTCTTATGTGTTGAGTCACCAAAGTTTCATTAACGTAACTACCCCACTCATGATTTAGAGCTGGTGATGATAGTTTTTTGCGCTTAAGATTTGGAGGCACTACTTGTATAATATTTGATGCGATATATATATGGACCATCATAGTCTTCAATATATTATGACCTAGCAGGAGCTTAATTCAAGATAGTTCTGGTGGGTTGAGTTGTTGAAGGTCTATGGTATCTCTATTCTATACCATTCAAGCAAGGTGAATATGGTAGTAGATGCCTTAAGCCAGAAAGCGGTGAGTATGGGTAGCTTGACCTTTATTTCAGTTTTGGAGCAGTTTTTGGCTTGTGAAATTCAGTCCTTAGCCAACTTGATATTTTATACCCCGGAAGGATTCTTGCCAGTGTTGAGACTAGATCTACCTTTATGCAGTAGATTTAGAATCGCCAGTTTTAGGATCATAGACTTTATGGCATTCGTGATCATGTGTTGAGGGGTGAATATAGTCAGTCTACCATATATTTTGAGGGTATTCAGAGATTTTATGGTCATATTTATAATTTAAGGGTTGGAGATCTGATTTAGTTAATATTTTAAAAGGATCACAGCTTTTAATATTCTATTCACCTCGAGACAACTAGGATATAAAGAGATTTAAGGCAGCATTATGAGTGGAGTTGTATGAACAAGTATGTAGTAAAAATTTTATCTTGGTGTTTGTGTTGTCATCAAGTAAAGGCCGAGCATTAGAGATTAGGTGGCTTACTTCAGTGATTACCCATTCCTGAGTGGAACTGGGATCAAATTACTATGCATTTTGTGCGTGGTTTGCCTTGTTCTTTCCATGGTTATGATAGTATTTGGGTTATTGTAGATATGTTGACCAAATTAGCTTATTTTATCATGATTCAGAATTTATTCAGTAATGAGAGGTTAGCCTGTATCTATGTTCATGAGATAGTTTGCCTCTATGGTGTGTCTGTGTCCATTATTTAAGGTAGATGCTCAGTGTTTATTTCTAGCTTCTGGAGGACATTTCAGAAGAAGTTGGGTATGGTCAGTCAGAGCAAACTATTCAAGTTTTGGAGGATATGCTCTGCGTGTGTGATGGACTTTAGAGTGTAGTGGGAGTAGCACTTAGCCTCAGTGGAGTTTCCCTATAATAATAGCTACCATTCAAGTACTGAAATGGCACCATTTGAGGCATTGTACAGGAGGTGGTGTCAATCTCTAATTGGCTAGTTTGAGACTTTTGAGATTAGTCCTTGTGGTACTGACTTGCTTTGTGAGTCTTTGGATTGGGTTTGGCTAATTCATAATAGGTTACGAGCAGTTTAAAGTAGCTAAAGAGTTATACTAATCTCAGAATTCGTTCTTTGAAATCAAGAGTTGGTGATCGAGTTTTCTTTTGAATATCACCATGATGGGCGAGGTAAGATGGGAAAGCTTAGCCCCAGGTATATTGGACCATTTAAGATACTTTAGATTATTGCAGAGATAGCCAATAAGTTGGCCTTACCCCAGACTTTTTAGAAGTTCACCCATTTTCCATTTCTTTATATTACAGCTCTACATTCTTCATGATTCACATGTGTTTCAGTGGGACTCAATTCAGTTAGATGAGAAGTTGATCTTCATGGATAAGATAACTTCTATATTAGCCAAGGATGTTTAGTAGTTTATCTATAGAGAGCTTCCAGTGGTTAAAGTCCAGTGGAGACATAGTCCAGTTGAGGAGGCTACCTGGGAGATCGAGAGTGAAATACAGACCTAGTATCCCCAACTATTTGAGCTTCTAGGTACATCTTGATCCTTTACTTTTGCAGACAAAAGTCCTTTTAGTAGTGGATATTGTAATGACCCCCAGGTCACTTTCTGCATTTCCATATTATTTTGGTGTTTAGGCTTTCCCATAGTTGCCCAAGTCATTTATGACTTGATAGAGCTCATAATTCGATTATTAGGCAGTTTATTTGGATTTTAAAGTTAATTCCCTATTTTGAAGTTCTCGTTATTTAAAATTGGGTATAGAATCTAAACTACAGGTAAAAATGCTCATAATCCAATTCTATCAGTTTTTTTAGATCTGGAATGTCGATTTTAGGCTAGGGGACTCTTGGTTTGGGTCCCAAGGCTTCTGGACTTGTTTTTGGCAATTAGGAGAATTTTGTTTAAAATGGCCTTTAGGTGTGAGACCTATATTTCATCGAAAAACGACCTCGGATGAAAATTTTGATGGTGCTGCTAAGTCCATAATATCAAATTTGGCAGGATTAGCATAGTTTGTTTGTGTTCATGGGATTTTGAATAAATTTCAAGGGTCGGATCAAAAAATTGGCAAATTTTCCAAGTTGTTGGTGCAACTTCAACTAGTGCAGCAAAAAATGACCATTGAGTTTGCGAGGCCATGGACTCATTTGCAAAAGACAAGGTTATTGGCCATCGCATTCGCGAGACGACCTTTTCATTCGTGAAGATTCATTTGGCCGACCGGTTTGGCTTCCTCATTTGCATTCGTGGTGGACCGAATGTGTTTGTGAAAGGTAAGTCAGGTCAGGCATTGCATTCACGATGGAGTCCCTACTATCGTGATGAAGGGAACCCTAGCCATATTAAATGTCGTGGAACGGATTTCTCACTATTTTTATTAAGTCCTAAGTCCATTAAAAACCCTAGAGAGTTAAGAAAGTATGGTGATCGATCATTGGGTGTTCAGAGTGAGTTGGGGAAGTTGTTTTGGTCTTTCTATTACCTCTATTTTTGTAAGTTTCCATTAAATTCTTAATTAATTTTTTGATTTAAATCCAAATCCCAAGTTTACTTTGTGGGTTGATTTAGGTCTCATTTGTGCTTGGATTTCAACCATTTTTAGTGTAAAATGATCCTTGATCTTAGATGGACTTTTTGAGTGTTTCAAAGTTATGATTTTGTGAGGGGCCCACATAGAATTTTTAGCTTACTTTTGGAATCAGAGCATTTATATGCAATATTGGTGCTGTTATTCTTGTGTTAATACATAAATTATTATTTTAATAGCGTGAAATAGGCAGAGGCTTTTCGGATGGGAAAAGCTCTAATTTGGTGGAGTTTATCAAGATTTTGGTGGAGTCCAAGTAGGCTAGGCTTACTTCTCTCTTATATTAAGCTTTATTGTGATATCGGTATGGTATTATGCTAGTGATGGGTATGGTTTTATGACTTGATTGTATGCTTAGTGACTTTTGGATTATTTAGCCGCTTTGATAACTATTTTAGGTAAAGTTTGAGCTCATTCTACTTCCTTGGTATTAGGTTGTTATTTCAATCCTAGTTTCGACTTATTTAATATTTAGTGGTGGAACACTGGAGACTTAGGGTGAGCTTTTAGAGCGGATATGATTCTCTCTCCTTCTACTATTTTTGGACATTCTTTACCTTTGAGACTACCTATATATTTCATACTATTCAGTACTCCAATTTTTGGATTTAGTGGCTCTTGTACTGACCTTACTAGGTCATGGCATATGTTTTTGTTCCCTCTCTCATTTGATATTTGTACTGGAGTACTTATGTTTCTACTACCTATGCCTCTATTGAATGCTTATTTCGGTATTTTTTTATACCTTCCACCAATTAGTCCATTACTTCGCATTTTGGGCTATGATTTAGCTTCCCTATTATGGGTTAAAGTAGGTACCATCATGACTTAGAAATTGGGTCTTGACATTTGTAGTTTAATTACCACTAATTATTCATCTGGCCCTGGACTTCTCCTAGTACTTGTTCCTCAACAGTCCCTCATTTAGTGATCTCCTGCAAAGCCTCCCTTTCTGCAGCAATTGATCCCTGAGCTTGTGCATGGTGTTTAATTGAGATTGCACAACCCCCAACTCTACTCTTGCCTACTAAAGTCTTTGTGCATAAGATTCTAAGAAAGAATTCAGGTCTTTCAACTCAAGTTTTAGCGTTTTCAATCTAGACCATAGCTGAAATAATTGTGCACCCTTAAGTTGTTGAGGCCATACACTCTGCACAATGCTTGGAAAATCAGGGTGAGACATCACAGTTGAATATAACTTAAGAGGGATTGGGTTTAAAATTAACAACCTATTTATACTCCATGATGATTGGAGAATAATAAAAAATTCCAGGTTTCAAAAAAATAGCCTCATAGTGTCCATAACTTTGCAACCACTGGATGTTGCCAAAAGACCAATCAATCTTGGAGTAAACTCTGGAATTCAGGTCTTGTTTTTTACAAAAGGTATAGTTCTATTCTTTGGATTTAAGAGGGGTAAGATGATGTTCATCCACCTAATCCTGAAAATCCTGTGTCTCAGCTTATGTCACACAAGAAACAATCCTATCTTCAGACCTCAGAACTACATTGAAATCCCCACTCAGGAGCCATGGTTCTTGGTTTTTCCTGCCTAGCTGGACCAAATCACTCCATAATGTCCTTTTAACCTGAGCTTCGTTGTTTGCATAAGCAATATATAATGAGCAGAGTAGTGAAATCGATTGTTTTCACCTTATAGTGTAAAAATTGTTCAGCAATATATAGCAAGAGTACTTGTACATGAGAATTCCAAAAAAATAAAATCCTACCATTTGGGGCCATGGGTAATTACATTTAGTATTCCAATCGTGTCACCTTGGTTTCAGTACAACCAAACACATCCACTTTATGCTTTTGCAAAAAGAGTCTCGCCTCTTTTTATTTTTGGGCGATTTAATCCTCTTATATTCCAAGTGGAGATTATCATGGATGGTTGAAGATTCCTCCTAGGTCATATGCTAACATAGTTCCCCAGAACACACATGCTCACTTAAACATCCATACCTATTAGCACTCCCACTACCAGTATAGTGTATTCCAGGATGAAGATTCTTAGTAAGACTCACCACCTGCTTCTTTCTTTGTATCGACTAGTTGGGATCGGGTTAGGTATCTACTTCTTTCATTATTGGTTAAGCAGCAACATTTGCTACTGGAAATGGGTCTACCTTATGCTTGATTATCCAGTTTTTTTGTACATTCCTCCCTTGATACCTACGCCCTGTTATGCCTTCTCTGACAGGTGCATCTTAGAATTCCTGTTTATTTTTCTACTGCTCGAATTTAATGCGAAAGTTTGCTTCATTATCACAAAATGCAAACAGTGATAAGAGTACCTTGGGCGCCATTGATAATTAGTTCGCTGCATATAAATACCATTTGGTGATGCTATTTCTACTGATTTCAATAATGGTTGAGCTATATCTATCTCCACCAATAAATGAGCATAAGAAATTCGCTCCATAGTTACAGTAACCCTATCAAAGTATAGTGGCCTCCCTATTGCACTCAAAACATTACTCAAGGCTTCCCCGGATCAATAACTCACTGGTAAGCTAGGCAAAGTGAACAAGATGGGTATAGTTATGATACTATCAGGATTGAATTCAAAGTCACATTTCCAAGCTTGAATCATGAATAGCTTGTTATGATATGTGTAAATCCCCCTATTAGTACCTTGTCATAGTCTTTTCTAGAGTCAAATCGAAAGATGAAATACCCATCATCGTGAGCTAGAATCTGTGGCTTTTGCGCAAATTTCCATGCATTTGCAATGTAGAGTTTCGTACTCCTCAAATTTGGTGCATCACCCATTACAAAACATATAAGCGCGAGATTTCAGTACTCCTCTTGGGTTTTTAGATTTGCTTCAACAAGTGTTATAACACTTTACCTTTATTGGAGCTTGGAGAAACATAATCAAGGGTTTTCTCTCTCTACAGTTGTCTATTTTCTTTAACACTGGATTCTCCTCTTGGGTCTGAGAAGTTGAGGTCGATGTGAAGAAATCAAGTTGATGCGCCACCGGAGTTGTACCCATAGGCGCAAAAGATTCAAGGTTGATTAATGCATGAGGGGCCTCTGAAGTTCCTTCACCCTCTTCTAGAATGAAGCTAAATTGTGAGGGGAGAGAGCTCCCAAATGTATGGGGAGCCAACCAGTTCTAATGCCTTCAGCCGGCATACCATTATCGGAGTTGCAGCTGAGCTAAGAGTAAAGAGTCATTTTTTTGTACTTGTGCACGTTAGTAGACCGTGCTAAAATGCATCAAGAGAGAAAACATGACCCTCCTAGCAAGGTACGTTGTGTGTACCCGATGTAGGGATGATTATTCTTAAATATATTCTATATAACACTTTTACTAAGTGTTAATTAATAGTAACCCTGTCAAATGGATCGGGCCGGCCCGGTAAGCTTGGCCCATTTAGTAGACCTGACCCCGTGTGCCCCCGGGCTACAGGGCTACCGGTCAGGGGCTGGTTTATTTTTTTTTGGCCCAATTGACCCAACCTGAAATGAACCCGGACTAGTCCTATCGGTTGCCTGGTCCGGCCCGGTAAGTTTTTTTTCCTGGAAAAGTCTACCGTTGGGCTGCCATTTGGACTGTTGGGCCCAACGACTTTATAGCCGTTTGGGGATGCCAACCCAACAGCCAAATGGCCCAAAATTTAAAAAATAAAAAAATAAAAAAATAAAAAATAATTAATCTCAAAAAATTTTCTATAAATACCCTACACAAATCATTTTCCACACAATTCTCATTATTTCAAATATTCTAATTATCTCCTAAAGTGCTCAATTTTATTTTTTAATTTTGCGATTACAAATACAAGTGGAAGTTTTCTAAAGTCGCAACTTTTGGATACTTTCAAAATTTGGTATTGTCGTTCCATCTCTTACTTTTAACTTTTAATTTTTAATTAGTGTATTAATTGTTGAATATTTTTTTTTATTATTTTTTGTGTATTTTAAATATTTTTTAGTTTAATTTATACTATGGATAAATTAAGAAATACCGGTAAAAGTGTCAAAAATTTTATTCCGGAAGTGGTAGTGATAGTAAAAGACGAATTGGTGGCCGTTCCGATAGAGGTAGTTCAAGTAGTAGATAAACTTGTGTGCCTCAAGTACCGCTTAGTCAACCTTTTGAGGAAGAAGTAGGTGTAGGTCCTCACGATATGAATTATGCAGAATCTCGGGAAAATTACGATATAGAATAAAAAAATTGAAGTAGATACGGTTAATTTAGATGAAGATGATGAAAATATTGGTGAGACACCCGCAGTAGAAAATGATAATGTTATATCTGAATCGGTTAATCTTCCTCCCCGTCCTCTCATTGTTCCAAAAACTCGTAGAAAAACTAGTATTGCATGAGAATTTTTTACACCTATAGAAGGAAAAACTAAGGTGCAATGTAATGTTTGTCAACAAGTATATGAGCATAAAAGAGGAGGCAATCAAGGGGGTACGGGTTCATTAATGAGATATATAAGAGAGAATCACGCTAGAGAGTTATTTATTGCAAAAGTTGGTGAGGTTGTTGGTGGGCCAACACAAACTAGAATGAACCCAACAACCAGTCAGTTAATTAAGAATTATAATAAATTGAGGGACTGAGAAGAAATAGCAAAAATGATAGTTGTGGGTTGTTTGCCTTTCACTTTTCCTTCTTCGGATGCTCTTATTTATTATATTCAAGCAATTTATAATCCTATGTTTAATGGTATTCCTAGAAGTACTTGTCGGACCGATATTTTTAGACTTCATTCGCAATATGTTTATTATTTATCTACATTGTTAAAAAAATATTCAATGTAGAATGGCTCGAACTTCTAATCTTGGTCGTACTTTTAATAAAAATGATTATTTAATCATTACTTGTCACTGGATAGATAGTAATTTTGTTATGCAAAAACGTATTCTAGCTTTTTTGTATGATGAAGATCATAGACATACTGAAGAATTTATTTTTGAATCTACTAGTAAAGTTGCAGAATTTTATGGTATTGAAAAAAAAATTTATTTATTGCTTTTGATAATGCTTCTAACAACAAGACTGCAATTGAGAAGTTAAAAGTTGAACTCTCTCCATTGTTACCTGAAATATTTCATGTTAAGTGTGCTTGTCATATATATAATTTAATTGTAAGAGGTGGTCTTGAATTTTTTGACCTTTATATTGAAAAGATCTGATTTGTTGTTGGCTTTATTCAAGGAAATAATCGAAAAAAAAGTGAGAGAATTTAAAATTAAATTGAACAAAATGGACTTTGACCGATATTTATGTCTGAAGAATGTGATACTAGATGGAATGCTACATATGATTATTTAAAAACTTGTCTTGCTTATAAAGTTCCTATTACAATGACTTTTAACCAATATTGTGGTTCATTTCCTTAATGTATGCAACATGATTCTGATTGGACTGCAATTGGTGATTTTGTTAAGTTTTTGGAAAAATTTTATATAGCTACGGTTGAATTTTTCGGTGCTTATTATCCTACTGTTTATAATATTTTAGCATATATAGCCGATATTTCTTCTTTGCTCAAAGAATATAAGAATAAAAAAAGTTACAAAGAAGCTGTTAGTGCTATGTTTGCTAAATTTAAAAAATATTTCTATCTGATTCCCCTTATTTACTTGGTTGTTGCTATACTAAATCCATGTATGAAAAATAATACTATGTGTCACTTTAGTTCTGTTATTTATTCTAGCTTAGAGATAAATCCTGAACCTGAATCTGAAGATGAAGAACAACCAGATTTGTTTACGGCTATGAGTGATGCGAACATTTACATAAAAAAATTAGATAACCATTATGCTAATTTACTTGATGTAGATGTACCGACAAATATCACTCCAACTGTCGCTCCTCATGCTCTCGAGGAGCCATCATCTTCTAAAAGGCTGGCACATAGTGGTTTTCTTGATTACTTTTATGATTTAAATTTTTAGAACAATGTTGAGGCGGAAACTTACATAGCAACTTCTCGGGAAGAGTTTAAGTATTATCTTTGAACATCGATAGAGGATCGTAGACGACAGATCAATGTATTAGATTGGTGGAAGAATAATGAAAGACAACATCCCGTGATTTCAAGATTAACTAGAGGTATATTGAATGTTCCAATCTCAACCGTTGCATCGGAGTGCGCTTTTATTCAGGGACGACAACAGCTTGGAGACAACCGACACTCATTGGGGAGCAATGCTATGAATGTTCTAGTTTGCCTTAGAGATTGGATCAGAGAGGAATAAAGAAATCAAAAAATTGAGGTGGAGCCGAAAGACGAACAGAATCTTGAAGAAATTATGACTTCAAGGGAGAACTCAGCACAATCAAGCCCAAAGCCTGATTTTGCCCCCCATTAATTTTGACTATCCTATGCTAGTTCCCGTTAGTATTAACATGAATTAGTTGGAAAAAATGATGCAAAATTTGTTGATTTTTCATTCATGTAAATTATAAGTTTTGGATCATTTGCAATCAATAAAATACAACATTCATATTTCATTCACTCCTAACTTTATAAATTTTTTCATTTTTAAATTGAATTTCTAGTTTGAATTAAATACTTAGTTTTAATATATTACTATCAAACTTTACACTAAGTAATGGACAATTAAACATAACAAACATATACACACATAATAAAAAAATAAATTTCTCTTAAGTTCAAAACTTAAAGTATTATTATATTAAGTAGCATATTTTCTATAGACTCTACAACAACAACAACAACAATAACAAGCTCAGTGTATTCCCACACAGTGGGAGTTGGGGAGGGTAAAATATACGCAGTCCATACTACAATCTCCGAAGAAGTAGAGAGGCTGTTTTCGATAGACCTCTGTCTCAAGATAAAGAATAGTAAACAAAGTCGTGATGAAATGTGAAGCAGGATGAGTGGCTTAACAGGAGTAAAGAATCAGAAATAGTAAAATACATTCTAAATTATATATATATAACGTATACATATAGTGTATATATGTTGTATGTATATTATTTCAACTTTCAAGTGATATTTTAAGTAGTATATATTCTACATATATGTCTATATATTTTTTATGTATTAAAATAGTATATATTTAATGTGTATATATTTTTAAAGTAGTATAATATGTAATGTATATATGTTATATGTGTCTATATTTTCTATAGACTCTAAAGTAGTATATATATTTAACTTATACATGTGTATATTTTCTTAAGTAGTATATATATAGTGTATATGTTGTATGTATATATTATCAAAAGTAGTACATATATTATACTGTACGTATATAGGTGTATATATTTTCTATAAACTCTAAAGTAGTATATATTTAACATATACATGTGTATATGTTTGCTAAAATAGTATATATATAGTGTATATATGTTGTGTGTATATTATTTAAAGTAGTACATATATTATATCGTACGTATATATGTGTATATATTTTCTATATACTCTAAAGTACTATATATTTAACGTATATATGTGTATATATTTTCTATAGACTCTAAAGTACTATATATTTAACGTATATATGTGTATATATTTCTAAAGTAGTATATATATAGTGTATATATGTTGTATGTATATTATTTAAAGTAGTACATATATTATATCGTGCGTATATATGTGTATATATTTTCTATTGACTCTAAAATAGTATATATTTAACGTATGCATGTGTATATGTTTTCTAAAGTAGTATATATAGTGTACATATAGTGCATGTATATTATTTAAAGTAGTACATATATTATATCGTACGTATATATGTGTATACATTTTCTATAAACTCTAAGTAATATATATTTAACGTATACATGTGAATATGTTTTCTAAAGTAGTATATATATAGAGTATATATGTTGTATTTATATTGTTTAAAGTAGTACATATATTATATCGTACGTATATATGTGTATATACTTTCTATAGACTCTAAAGTAGTATATATTTAACGTATACATGTGTATATATTTTCTAAAGTAGTATATATATAGCGTATATATGTTGTATTTATATTGTTTAAAGTAGTACATATATTATATCGTGCGTATATATGTGTATATATTTTCTATAGACTCTAAATTAGTATATATTTAACGTATACATGAGTATATATTTTCTAAAGTAGTATATATATAGCGTATATATGTTGTATTTATATTGTTTAAAGTAGTAAATATATTATATTATATGTATGTATTTTCCAGACTCTAAAGTAGTACATATTTAAAGCATTCATGTGTATATATTTTATAAAGTAGTATATATATAGTGTATATATGTTGTTGTATATTATTTAAAGTAGTACATATATTATATCATACGTATATATGTGTATATATTTTCTATAGACTCTAAAATAGTATATATTTAACGTATACATGTGTATATATTTTCTAAAATAATATATATATAGCATATATTTGTTGTATTTATATTATTTAACGTATTTAAAATGTATATAGGTGAGTATATATAGTGTATATTGGAAAAAACATTTAATTTTGAATTTGTTTTTAGTTTTGACCAGATTTGACCGGTTTGGACCGGTTTAAGTATAACCGGGCCGGTCCCGGTTTGTTTTACAAAAAAATTCTATTGGGTCTGGTACCGGACCGGGCCATTAAAAACGACCCGAAACCGAACCGACCCACGAAGAAGTAAAACGTGATGGGCTGGTTTCGAGTTGACCCGGTACGAGCCTTTTGACAGACTTATATAGATAATGCATCTCATTAAATTTTATTATAAACAACTTGGGTCAAAGGTTAAATTTTATTATAAACAACTTGGGTCAAAGAAAAAGAGTATACATATAGCAATATGCATTTTGAATTTTCTCATTAAAAATCTTACCATGAATTAAAACTCTACTGGGGCAAAACTTTGATTAACAAAAAAGGTATAACTTGTATGTTAGTCCTCCGATAAAAGCATTACTTGATATCTTAGTGTCAGACACATCCAATCTTGTGTATAAGATTTCAAATGTTGAGGTCAGAAATGCCTTAGTAAAAAAATCTTTTCCAATTTATATACTATCTCAACTAGAAGTAACTCAAGGGTGAAGGTAGTAAAACATTTGGTTTAATAATTTTAAATAGATTGTATGATTTTAGATTGATTTAAAATAATATTAAAGATTGTAAAGTAAATATTACAAGATTTATATTTACAAAAGAAAGAAAGAAAACTTTTTATTTTTTACTAAAAATGTTTTAGAATTTTTAATTAAATAACTCAAATTTTCATATGAATAAATAATTTTTAAAATAAATTACCTATTTGAGTACTTTTTATAAAATGTTTGTTATTTTAAGTATAGTTTTTATTCATTACTTAGGCATATCATATTTAGAAAATATTTACCATCAATAGAAATTGTATTATGTATTAAAAGTGAATTATATATGCAATACAAATATGTTAGAAATGTATTAAAATGTATTATACTTATTTTTCTAAAAAGAAAATGCACTATATATTAAAATAAAAATTATGCATGCAATATAGAAGTGTATTAAAAGTGAATTATGCTTGTATTAAAATTATTTAGATATAAATGGTAAATATTTTCTTTATATGATATTTTTGGGCAAGTTTTCCTAATTTTTTTCACAAAAAAAATCTAAGATAATATTTTACAAGTAAATGACTAACATCTTATTACCCAAAATTGACCTTATTTTTTTAAATAATAACATTACTATGTGAAATTAAATGTTTTATGTCCTTTACGAATACTACATTAAAAATAAGTAGTACGTAACAATCAAAAGATAATTTTAAATTATTATTATTGTGTATATGTATATATATTAAATTTTTTTATTAAAATTTGATTTAGGCTATTAATTTTATTGAGACGTCTTTGTTCCTGGCAGAGATTAAGAAAAAATGCTTCATAATACATATATTCAAAAGTTTGAGTCTACATCTATTTAGTTCTACTGACTTTCTTATATCTATACCACACCAAAAACTCAAGCCTATCGCTTCTGATTAAAGTTCCGATGAATTGAGTATTCCCTGATTCCAAATTTATTACATGCATAGAAAAGATCTCCGTTTTTCACAATATGTATAGCTGAATTTATACATATTAATATATAACATGAATAATTGTTAATTTACAAAATTTATATCTTAATCTATATTTATTAAATCACTATATCTTAGTCTATATTTATTAAATCACAAAACATCATCGGAATGTATATGGGGTATTGTTCTTTGTTCTTCTCGATCGATGTATTTTTTTAAAACATCACTCAGTTTCATCATAAGTAAATTTGACATACGCAGGGAACACACAAGACATAGAGGGTCTAATCATAAGCATAGTTATGCCATATAAATACCCATCTATATATTTTTAATGGTTAATTGATGGGTTATGGAATGCTAAATTATGTTATCTTACCTGATATAATATGTCAGCTTCTCCCTTTATTAATCCACCACTTGGGTCCAAACTCCCAACATTTATTGCAATGTCAGTACGTTCTTTGATTTTGACTAATTTTAATTTACACGGCATAAGATGCATTTAGAATTTTTTAAATATCTAGCTCTACCCCATTCAGAGTTTTTTTTTTTTAGAGTTCAAACTCGATATCAATCTCTTGATGAAGTATCGTGGATGCAATCCAACCTATATCCGTTAGTGATGAGTTTCTTTCGAAGTATCGTGGATGTGATCCAACCTATATCCGTTAGTGATAAGTTTCTTTCGTCCGTACATACTCTTGTGAACTAAAAGTATGATTAGTCTCCAAGGGCGGATCTACAGTATCCTATGGGGGTTCGGGCGAAACCCGTAGCTTTTACATAAACCCTATATTTATATTACTAAAATTTTAAATATGTGTATATTATTAAATACTGCGAACCCACTACCAAACATTGTTGCTTAGCCCAGTGGTTGTTGGGTCAATGTTAAGGCTTCTTTGGCCCACAGATGTGGGTTTGAATCCCAACAACACATTTTTTTCTTGATTTTTTATGCTTTTTTACTTAATTCAGAACTCACAGACTTCAAATCCTGACACCGCCTCTGTTAGTCTCGATTGCCAATTACTACTTTGGACAAAGTTTGAGACTATATTCCTCTTTGGGCATCAATATTATACTTCCTCCCTTTATTTATACTTATCACTTATTTTTAAAATAGAATTTTATTTTTACTTGTCACTTTTAACATTTCATGGAAACTCTTAATGTCAATTACTTATTTTTCAAATTCTAATACTAAACATCAATTAATATGGGTAGTTTGGTAAAATAACTGATGAATATGTGGTTTTGATGATTGACAAAACTCATGAGAGAACTGGTCCTCATAAGATATGCTGCCACTAGAATTTTGTTCCATTTCTCAAAGTTAACTGTGTGAGGACCAAGTCCCCAAAGGGATCATGTTTCGTAGGGACCAGGTTCATATCATGGATGTACTCATAACCTTGTTACGTGGTAACTTCTCAAGGGGATGTTTCCTAGTTCTAATACGTGCAGTGATACATGACATAGAAGCAGTGATTGACACATGGGACATTTGTTCCTAATATTTGACAAACCTGCCCAGGGAACAGATTGAGGACCAGGTCCTCCAGTCGTCGAACTTCTACTAGTCAACATAACAGTTGTTAGTTGTACCTTTTTGCAGAAAAGTTGGTGGCACAGCAGCAGAGGAGCAACACCTTTTAATCTCAACTAATGAGAAATATTCTAGGCCTTTTCCCCCATTTGCTTTATATATATAGAATATTATGTGCGAGAAAAACCTAGCATTTGCATAATTAAAAATTCTCATCTTCTTGCAAAGACAACAAAAAATTTTCATCAAGACAAAGCTCCAACAACCAAAGGACCAGTTTGTTACAATGAAATATGTCTTTAGATCTAGGTTGTTGAGTCCTTGTATTTTACTCTAACATTTTAAACCTACTTCCCTTTTGAGAAGTTTGTATAGGTATTTTATTTTCTTTTTTCTCTTGTAGATCTGAGATGTGGGCTAGAGTTAGCCATTGCAGTGTTTTTATCTAGAGTTAGGTACTTTTGAAGCTAAGTTAGCTTGTTGGTTCAATTAGAGATAGCTGAATTTAGTGCAATAGAGGTATTGCACATTTCACTTTGTAATAGAGTTATTACTAGGGGAAGAAGGATCAGGAGTTTAATCCTTGAAGTTATGGATTTTGTATTCGAGTTTGCTTGAATATTAGTGGAGCTTTGGAAATCCTGGAGGTAGGTTGTGATTTTTCTCCCTTGAGCAAGGAGTTTCCATGTAAAAATTGCATGACGTGTTCCTTGTGTACTCATTTTACATATCTTATTATTAAGGTCCTTTCTGTTTTCGTCTGTTTGGGACCAGATCCCAAAATAGGAGCAACTCGTAAATCTCTACAATTGATATTAGAGCAGGTTCCTCCTAAAAGGTCAACACCTAAGAGAGATCCTACTAAAATGGTTGCTCCACCAAATCTCTAAGAAAGTTAGTCAACTATTAGAAGATTTCAAAGGGCATTTAGACGAAATAGTGGTTTTCCTAGAAAAGGGAACAAAGCAAGTGTCCAAATAGAAATGATTTCTACTTTAAGTGTGGAAAGCCTGGTCATTTCATAGAAGACTCCCCATACCATAAGCTTGATTACAAGTACTACATCAAGAATAATCCACTAATAGAAAGAAAGAAGGACCCGATCCTTGATGAATTCAAAAGAAATAAAGGAGAAGTAGCGGAGACTTCCATGATGGTAATAGAAGATAAGTGTTTAGGCTTTGACTCTTTTTATTCTTTTATGGCCAAGTCATATGTTGAAGACAAAGACGATGAAGAGGAAAGTTTTTTAGATATTCAAAAAAATCTTAAAAGTTATTCATTGAATGAGCTAAGGTCCTTAGCTAGTGTCTTGATTGATGCATATTGTGATCTTACTAAAGAAAAAGAGCCTTTGAATGATGATCTTGTTGAATTTGAAAATGAAAAATCAGTCTTGTTTGTCCAAATCGTTGAATTAGAAGGAAAAGTTACACTCTTATCCTATGAGAATAACACCCTGAATGATAAACTAAAGGTTATACCTCGAGCTGATCCTAAAAAGAAGGGAAAGGGTAGTGACCTTCAATTTGAACTTGAAACCAAGTTGAACAAGTCCAAATTGAATCTCATAGCCTCCCTAGAGAGGAACAAAGAACTAGAGAGGGACCTGGTTCGAATTAAAGCTGACTTTAAAAAATCACTTTGTCGGGCAGCTTCTTCAGAGACCCTTGCTTATCTTGGAAAAATAAGGACAAACATTGGATCTCGGCTAAGAAAAGGTGTCAAAAATATGTTGAGACATAAAAGAACTCAAGGGGGACTGTTCTCTCATCCAGAAAGATAATTTCATGTCCTGATAGATTATCTGGTGCTAAAAAGTATAGAAAGTTTGCTGAGACAGAAGAGAACTTAAGAGAACCTGGTCCCAAGTCTAAAAAGATCAGGTTGTCTACTTGGACAAAAAAGAGTATGATCTTTTCTCTGTCTTTTCTTTGGGAACTCAAGTTGAAATGGGTTTCAAATCCATTAAATGACCTTATGAGGAGAGAAGAGTGAGATAAAAGATCTAATACATGTTCATCGATAATGGCTGTAAGAAGGACATAAATTGATCAATGATATATTTTCTCTCACTCAAGGTATATAGAGGGGGAAGTGTCTCATTTGAAAAAAAGAAAGAAATGGCTTATTCTTGAAGTTGGAAAGATTGAAAAAAATATTGGCTTGTGACGATGAAAAATATGTATTATGCAAATGGGTTGAAGTACAGTTGCTCAAATGTATCCCAGATATGTGCCAAAGGAAATGAAGTGGTTTTGATGATGATGATGATTTGAGGCTCAAGAATGTAGGACATGACAACTCCTCTTTCCTATAGAAGTTGATCTCAAAGGACCTGGTCCTTGAAGTTACCTATGTTGAAGTTCGCAGTCAACTAGACTTGTGGCTCCTGTGAGAAGTTAAAGCCAACCACATTCCACATCAAATAAAGGAAGAATTATTGTATCCTTAACCAAAAAAACATTGAATCTACAATAATGAGGCATATGTTGTTTGAGGTAAGTGCACTTTGTCTTTATCTAACTCGGGATCATGCTCTTGCTGGTGTACACACATAATAACAAAAAGGAACAACAAAAGGAAAGAAAGAATAGACCAAACATAATATAAGATCTAATGCTCTTTGACGGACCTAATCCCTTAAAAGACTTTAACAGAGGGTAAGAAAAATTAAAAATATCAAAATAAGCAAAATTATCTTAGTGGCAAAGAGACTCAAGAATATGTATATGGCAGATCTTAACTCCATTTATGGGAGTGATTTGATATGTCTCAGTGAACATGTCAATTTTTCTATCCTGAACAAGCTCCAAGAGACCTGGTCCTCTAGTAAATAAAATAATGCATCGAGGAATCATTGAATCTCTACTTTTCTTGATGGCAAGTAAACTTGGCATTATATTAAGTATGAGAGATAATTTTAATTTGGTTGAGTGTGTAACTATGTTGAGTACTTGTTAGATAAAGAGAGAAGGTTAATGACTCATTTCCTTAAATCTTCTAGGATCTCATAGGGACCAGGTACCTAACAGTTTTACAAATTCACTAAGCAGGGAACAATTTGGAAAGAATTATCTCCTTCATCAAAATCTCCCCCCAGTGTCTATGATCAGACTGTAGGTATCCAGGTAAGAGTTTATTGACTATGTCTAACACAGCTCTATACTATTGTAGGTATGCACACATGAAAAGATGGGAGAAAATAAGAGGTGGAGATTATCTATGCAGCCCAAAGTATGCACACAAAATATAAAAAAAAGGGGGCTAGGTTCCCTTTCATAGGTTCGTACCACTAACTGCACTCATAAAAGCTTTGAACTGTCGTGAAATGCCACATAGATTTCCTTTTTATTCTCCAAACTTTTGTAACATTGTCATGTCATTTGAAACCTTATTTTCATATCCTTATCTTGACATGACACACTAATTCTTCTCCTTTTAAGGTATAATTCGAACAGTTTCTTCATTTTTCCATTTCTTCAAAAGGACAACTAAAATTTCCTTGAAACCCTTGGTTTCATAGTTCCTTCTGAACTCTTTTTTTTGAACTCCTCTTTTCTCCCTAAACTACTTTATAAGAACTTTGGACCCTCCATAGGTTTATCCAAAATTTTGCTTCAAGTAAAGGTTCTGATGAAAGGATAGGGTCACCCAAAAAAATTCAGTGGACGTTGATAAGAATGTACAAGAAAGTGAGGAAGTACATATTGTCCAAAAAATTACACACAATCAGGGACCTTGTCCCTTTACTGTGTTTGAATAAAAGGAGGGTGAAATCTGATATTAATGTCTGATAGCCCTGATGATCAGTTGTTTGAGGGAAGTTTACCGAGGAAAAGAAATAAAGTTGAGATTTAAAAGAAGGGAGGGGTATTGTTGTTCCAGTGGGGACCTAGTTCCCTTACTAAGTAATCAATGCAAAAAAGCACATGCAAGGAGCTCACTCAAAAAAATCCAAAAAGTGGAGGTGCTTCGTGACAGAGTATTTAGTCTTGAGATGGCTGGATTCCATGCAAGATTCTGTTAGTTCCCATAAAGGGATAATGTGCCTTGATGATTCCTCATCAAGAATTAGCTTCTCAAAAAGTTGAGTATCTTGGCTGCAAATTCAAAGTTGGGGACCTGAACTAAAAGATTTTCAAAATTCTTGAAGATTATAATGTCCTTAAGATAACACATGTGTTGAATCAACTCTTATCATGTCTTTCTTCCCAATATTTGTTCGTATCATCTATATTTTACCTAAGCTTTATTTCAGATCCTATATGGCAAATTGATAGTTCTCTTCTTTTATATATATGCTTTTAATGGTATTAACATGGTATTTTGCATATTTTGTTATTGCTCTTATCTCTGGTTCTTCTGTATTTCTTTTGCTCATGTTAGTGTTGCCCTAGTGGCCATGTGTTAACATGTGTTGGTTTTCTCTTTTACTTGATTTAGTGTTTGCTCTTTTTAATGATACCAAAAGGGGAAAGATCTCGGTGAAAGTGGGATCAGGGACCTGGTATGTGAAGAGAAATAAATGTTAGTGTCAGGAGAACAGGGACCGATACCTAAAGTGAAATAAATGTTGGTGTCAGGAGAACAGAGACCTGGTACCTGAAGAGAAATAAGTATTGGTGTTAGGGGAAACATATCCACTGCTGGCTTAAGTTTGTCATCATAAAAAAGGGAGGAAATATTATATTCGTGGTTTTAATGATTGGCAAACTTATTCGTAATTCTGATGACTAGCAAGCTCATAAAGGGACTAGAAAAGAATTGAAATGTCATTATTTGGAGATACTGTTAATAGAGGAAACTAATAAGAGATGCTCATGATAGGGGGAACTAATAAGGGATATGATACTCTTAACTGGTAGGAGAAACTAAAAAAAGAGGTAAATAATGTTGAAAAACTCTCTGAATCTGTTGTTATATTGGTTATTGGGCAGTCATCATTAAAAGGAGGGAAATTGATGAACATGTGGTTCTGATGATTGACAAAACTCTTGAGAGAACCTGGTCCTCACCAGATATGCTGCCACTAGAATTTGTTCCATTTCTCAGAGTCAATTGTGTAAGGACCAGGTCCCTAGAGGGATCCTGTTTCATAGGGACCAGGTCCATATCATGAATGTACTCATAACCTTGTTACATGGTAACTTCTTAAGGGGGTGTTTCCTAGTTCTAATATGAACAGTGATACATGACATAGAGCACTAAATGACACATGGAACGTCAGTTCTTTATACTTGACAAACCTGCCCAAGGAATAGATTAGGGACCAGGTCCTCCAGTCGTCGAATTTCTGCCAGTCAACATGAAGTTGTTAGTTATTCCTTTTTGCAGAAAAGCTAGTGACACAACAGCAGAGGAGCAACATCTTTTTAATCTCGACCAATGAGAAATATTCTAGATTTTTCCCTCCCATTTGCTCCATATATATAGAATATTATGTGGGAGAAAAACCTAGCATTTGCACAATTAAAATTTCTCATCTTCTTGCAAAGCCAACAAAAAAGTTACATCAAGACAAAGCTCCAACAACCAAAGGACCAGTTTGCTACAATGGAATATATCTTTAGGTCTAGGTTGTTGAGTCCTTGTATTTTTTCCTAACATTATAAACCTACTCCTCTTTTGAGAAGCTTGTGTAGGTATTTTATTTTCTCTTTTCTCTTGTAGATCTGAGATGTGGGCTAGATTTAGCCATTGCAGTGTTGTCATCTAGAGTTAGGTGACTTGAAGCCAGAGTTAGCTTGTTTGTTTAGTTAGCGATAGCTAAATTTTGTGCAGTAGAAGTATTGCGCATTTCTCTTTGTAATAGAGTTATTACTAGGAGAAGAAGGATTAGGAGTTTAATCCTTGAAGTCATGGAGTTTTTATTCAAGTTTGCTTGACTATTAGTGGAGCTTTGAAAATCCTGGAGGCAGGACATGATTTTTCTCTCTTGAGCAAGGAGTTTCCACGTAAAAGTTGTTGTGTCAGTACTAAAAAAAGGCAAAAACCGACCACAGATTGTGGTCGAAAAAAACCGACCACTGGAATTATTTTTTTCTTTTTAAAAGCGACCACAAGTAGTAGCTTTTTTATTTTAAAAAATTGAAATAATTATAAAAATAATTTTATTATTAATTCTTATTTATTTTGCAAATTAAAAAAAAATAAAAAAACAAAAAACCGACCAGTAGTGGTCAATTTTTTTGAAAAATAAAAATTAAAAAAATATTTAAAAAAGTGGTCGGTTTTTTGATTATTTTTTAATTATTTTTTTTCAAAAAAACCGACCACTGGTGGTCAATTTCTTGAAAAAAAATAATTAAACTATATATATAAAAAAACAACCACAAGTGGTTGATTTTTTGATTATTTTCTTAAAAAAACAAACCGCCAGTGGTCGGTTTTTTTGAAAAAATAATAATTAAAAAATATATAAAAAAACCGACCACTTGTGGTCGGATTTTTATATATATATTAATTTTTTTAAAAAAACCGACCACTTGTTGTCGGTTTTTTTTTGTTTTTTTATTTTTTTCATTTGCAAAATAAATAATAATTAATTATTTTAATAATTATTTCAATTTTTTTTAAATCAAAGCTACCACAGGCTCAGTATATGTTATTTTTTGATCTCAAACGATACGATCCAAATAGAATTTAGATAATCAATCATACTTTTAATACGTTTTTAGATATTTTAAGTTGTTAACTATTGTAGTTTATGATATTTTTTAATTTTTAAATAATATATGTTACTCTCCTTGTTCAAATTTTTGTGGCGTTGATAGTCAATTATATTTTAAAAATATTTTAAGTTTTTAATTATTGTGATTTATTATACTATTCTTCTATTCCAATTTAAATGCCATTGATATAATTTTGAGAGTCAATCAAATATTTCATATCTTTTAAAAATTTTCAAGTTGTTAATTATTGTGATTTATAATATTTTTTACGTACTTTTTGAAATATATAACACATTATTTTTACTTTTAGATATTTTAAGTTGTTAACTATTGTAATTTATAATACTTTTTATGTAATTTTTAAATAATATATGTTACTCTCCTTGTCCAAAATTTTGTGGCATTTATAGTCAATTGCATATTTTAAATAATCTAAGTTTTTAATTATTGTGGTTTATAAATTTTTTCCTTATATTCCAATTTAAGTGGCACAATGCTTAGACTATAATAATTAATTAGAGATGATATAGTAAAATTATAATTGAAGCAAAGAAACAAACATATGTCTTAAATTATTCACAATAACTAATAAGAAGTGATGTAACAAAATTACTACAAAAAGTACGTGTGATTTTTTTTAAAAATGGGCCTCATATAAGACGTGAAGTTAATTTAAAACATCAAAAGTTAACTTATTATTTTATATCTATTTTATTTTTATTATTAAATATATATTTTTGTAATATTTAGATGACTTATAATAATTAATTAGGATGATATTTAGTAAAATTACGATTAAAACAGTTGAAGAAGACATGACATATATGTGTGTATGTATAGGTATATCTATATATATATATATATAGTATATACATATAATGTAGTGAACGTATATTAATGACATAAGATAAACCAATTGATAATTCAACTGAGTATTTGTGAATTACGTTGCGTTGTATATTATTATGGGATAGTAAAATCGGGTATGTAATGTATATAGTATGTATTTGAATGATGATAGCCAATTGAATATATATATATATATATATATATATATATATATATATACACACACGTATATCTCATGTAGTGATGAAATAGATATACTATTTTGTGTCAATACAATATTGAGACACTTATATTGTTGAAGTTGTAATAATATAAGACAAGTATTACGAGGTATATATACATATATCTCGTATAGTGACATATGCAGTAATCGAAAGCTCGATAATTGAATCTATATATCAAAATATTTTGAATAATGCACTGATATCATACTATTGAGGAAATAGATATACTATTTTGTGTGAATGTAGATACGAATATATTGTTGAAGTTGTAATAACGTAAGACAAGTAATCGATAATTTATATGATTAACACATTGTATAACGAGGTATATATATAACTAATTAAAATCAATAATTTATCTGATTAACACGTTGTATTATGAGGTATAATATCTTAATTAAAATTTAATTAACCAAAAAATTATCGTAATTTGTAAAATTCATTGATATTATCTTACGATTGAGAAAATATACTACTCGTATCAATATGATGATAAAATAACTAAATATCTGATTTTTATATATATATATATATATATATGCATTGTATTAAATTAATTGGATATTATTATAACTATTATAAAATTTATTAATTTTTTTTATATACATAATCTATTTTAATATCGACATTTTTATTACATTTCCAAAAATATCAACCGTAATTCAATTCAATTTTCCCAATTCATTTATTTTCTAGCCATATTTTATATATGTCTATGTCAATTTTAGCCTAAATTCATTTCCAATTTGACCTCAAATTAAAATCTCTAATCTCAATTTTATTTGACTCCTCTCAATTTTAATCATAGCCATTGATCTTATCCGATCAATGGCTGAGATTAAATCCACAATTTATCACACTTTTAAACAAAATAAGTCAAACCCTAATTTTTTTAAAAAAATAGTCGCACCTCTTCTTCTTCCTCTCTCGAACCTCTCTCTTCGATCTCCTCTTCCTCTGTTGAACCTCTCTCTTCGATCTCCCTAGATATTAACAATGACGGAACCCAGCGCCGCCAGCCGTCGAAGGAATCCCAGCGCCGCCAGCAGCCATCTCCACTAACGCCGACAGCACCACCAGCCGGTGAAGCAGCCGTCCACCAGCCTCCGTTTAGAGGTAAACTCCATTAACTCTGTTAAGATTAACATACAAACTATCGAGATATTGAGATTGTAGGTAACATATTGTAGAAGAAATCACATTTTCTTTTGCTTTCTAATAATGTAAACAATATTGTGCTATGTCGTCAGAGAAGTTTGCTTTTCTTTCCTTCCTTTTGATGCTACTTATCTTTATCTTTGGGAGGATCAGTGGATAGGGACTTTCCTCTCGCTGTTGCATATTCACGTTTGTATTGCCTTTCTTATCTGTGTAATGCTCTAGTCTCGTCATTTTGTGGAAATACATGGGTTTTTTGTTGTTGTTGTATGTGTAGTACTTCAGTCTTGTCTTGTTGTTTCGTATAAAGTGTTTTGGTTTCTTGAATTTACCTCTTTTCTGCATTCTCAGTGATAGAGAGACAAATTATCGTCTTGTTCTTTCTAGATCTTCTTTATAATTTTAAGCTTCTACACTGGATAGTAGAGTTCGTTCTCAGGAAAGTTCAAGCCTTTGTACTTGTAAGTCTTTCTTTTCCCAACTGCTTTGTCTTAACCTACTGGCTTTTATTCATTTTCTATTTTAAAGCGAAAGTTCCTTCCCGAACTAAAGTTTTAACATAGTCTATAGCTAATGACAGGCTAAACACTTGTGATTTGCTTCGAGTTCAGAGAAAATAAATGTTATTTCTCCTAACTAGTGTGTAACGTTTCAATAACTATACATAGCAACTATATTTCAATCTTCAAGCAGTATCCTGTTTGACTTTGGAGCATTTATTTTGCTGTTCACAGCTTTTACTTTGAAAGTTGTTTGTATATGCCTTGAAATTACTACCAGTTAATGTTAAACTGTTTCACAAATCTGATTTGGTTAAGAGTTCACGACTGATATTTCTCTGAAATGTAAGCAATATTTTGATGACAGATGAGGTTCAACCAGGTTTTCTGACCTAAGTTCAACAATAGGAGACCGGTAGATCTTGACTGATGCTACATTGTTTATGGCTAAATTAGAGCTGAAACTGTGAGGAAATCAAGAGCCTTGAATATTGGAAAATCACTGAAATTGGAGGGTCAAATGCTTAGGATTTTAGAGCTGTTTAGGTTGGTGTGTTGAAGTGCGGTGAAAGATGTGGCGAGGGAAACCGTAAGATTGAAAACTCTAAATTCCCAACGAATGTCCCAAAGATAAGGTTGAATAAAGTATTAAAGAAAAACAAACACTTTCTTTGGAACAATATGAATACAGTCATGATTTTCAGTTTCAAAATGAATGCAGTCATGATTTAGTCCGGTCACCTGTATTTGGTTGGACCCTTTAATTCCGGTATAAGAAATCCAGGAAGTAGTTATGCCACAATCCATGGACCCTATGTTATTTTATGTTCTATGCTTTGGATGCTTCTGTATACTGCCTTTTATCTTAAGTTGGGGGTCTATTAGAAACAACCTCTCTACCTCTTTTGAGGTAGTGGTATGAACTGCGTACACTATACCCTCCCCAGACCCCACTATGTGGGAATATACTGGGTTTGTTGTTGTTGTTGTTGTTGTTGTCGAGATATCGAGATTAACTCTGTAGCTTTTTCTCAAATAGTGCATTGTGTCAAGAAAATGATTAAATTTGTACAAATATTAAATTTAGAACCTAGTTATTAACCCTTGAAGTAGCCATTTTGAAATTCAGAACTCATTCTATTTTGTGTGACATTGTTCTCTTGCTAGTTCATTCTAAAAAAAAAAAGAATTAACGCAATTTTATATTTGAAAACACCTTAACTTTAAAGTTTCTATTTTATTCTTAATACATTTTTTCTTAACCACATAAGTGATGCAGTATGTTTAAGATGGCAAGTTGAAGATTCGTTAAAAATTGAGTTGTTTATCTTTTAATTTGCTAAGCTCATTATTTTCGATATTGCAGTTTCCCATGAGAGAATCTATAAGCAGTTTGAAGCTTTCATTTTGAAATATCAAGAAATTAAGAAAAATATCAAAGGTATGTGGACATAGTGAAGCCGTATGGGGCCTTGTGTGATTCACTTTTGTTGTTATCTTTCTTTCATTGTTCATATTGAAGTCTAGTGAAGTCATGTGTGGCCTTGTGCGATTCACTAGCATTGTTCTTGACATCTTGTTGGTTTTGTTGTTGATTGAAATTGTTTTGTGAACTTGATCTTGAATGTTTAGGGACTTGGTAGGTTGAAAATGATTTGGTGACTTGGTAGGTTGAAAATAATTAAGTGTAGGGACTTTAAGGGTGATACGGTAGGTTGAAAGTAGTTAAGAGTAGGAAGTTTGAAGAGGATTTTGTGTTTGAATGTGACTTGTTTGACAACTTAGTAACTTGAAAATGGTTAAGTGTAGGTACTTTGAAGGGGATTTTTTTTTATTTTGAATGTGGTTTGTTAGGTCACTTACTTGCTCGAAAATGGTTAAGTCTAGGGACTTTGAAGGGTATTTTTTTTTTTTTGAATTTGTTTTTGTTTTGATACTTAGTTGCTTGAAAATGGTTTAGTTGGTGACTTTATTTGTTGAAAATGCTTAAGTGCCGTTGACTTTAATAGTGAATTTTTGTTTGAAAGGTGATGTTGTTGGTTACTTTATTCGTTGAAAATGCTTAAGTGCAGGTGACTTTAAAAGTGAACTTTTGTTTAGAAGGTGATGTTATTGGTTACTTTATTTGTTGAAAATGCTTAAGTGCCCGTGACTTTAATAGTGAATTAGTGTTTAGAAGGTGATGTTGTTGGTGACTTTATTTATTTAAAATGCTTAACGTTTGGTGACTTTAATAGTGAATTAGTTTCGTTGGTGCCTTTGTTAGTTGAAAAAGCTTAAGTTTTGGTGACTTTAATAGTGAACTAGTGTTTAGGAGGTGATGTTGTTGGTGACTTTATTTGTTGAAAATGCTTAAGTGCTGGTGACTTTAATAGTGAACTTTTGTTTGGAAGGTGATGTTGTTGGTTACTTTATTTGTTGAAAATGCTTAAGTGCCGGTGACTTTAAAAGTGAACTTTTGTTTAGAAGGTGATGTTGTTGGTTACTTTATTTGTTGAAAATGCTTAAGTGCCGGTGACTTTAATAGTGAATTAGTTTCGTTGGTGCCTTTGTTAGTTGAAAAAGCTTAAGTTTTGGTGACTTTGAACTAGTGTTTATGAGGTGATGTTGTTGGTGACTTTATTTGTTAAAAATGCTTAAGTGCCGGTGAATTTAATAGTGAACTTTTGTTTGGAAAGTGATGTTGTTGGTTACTTTATTTGTTGAAAATGCTTGAGTGCCGGCGACTTTAAAAGTGAACTTTTGTTTAGCAGGTGATGTTGTTGGTTACTTTATTTGTTGAAAATGCTTAAGTGCTAGTGACTTTAATAGTGAATTAGTTTTGTTGGTGCCTTTGTTAGTTTAAAAAGCTTAGGTTTTGGTGACTTTAATAGTGAATTAGTGTTTAGAAGGTGATGTTGTTGGTGCCTTTATTTGTTGAAAATGCTTAACTTTTGGTGACTTTAATAGTGAATTAGTGTTTAGATGGTGATGTTGTTGGTGACTTTATTTGTTGAAAATGCTTAACTTTTGGTGACTTTAATAGTGAATTAGTTTTGTTAGTGACTTTGTTAGTTGAAAAAGCTTAAGTTTTGGTTACTTATTTAGTGAACTAGTGTTTAGGAGGTGATGTTGTTGGTGACTTTATTTGTTGAAAATGCTTAAGTTTTGGTGACTTTAATAGTGAATTAGTGTTTAGAAGGTGATGTTGTTGGTGACTTTATTTGTTGAAAATGCTTAAGTGCCGGTGACTTTAAAAGTGAACTTTTGTTTAGAAGGTGATGTTGTTGGTGCCTTTGTTAGTTGAAAAAGCTTAACTTTTGGTGACTTTAAAAGTGAACTTTTGTTTAGAAGGTGATGTTGTTGGTGACTTTATTTGTTGAAACTGCTTGATCTAGGTAGTTGAATCTGATTGATTGCGTAGATGGAAGATGATTATAGCTGGATATATCACTAAAACCATAATAGTAGAATGGGTATTAGGGAGGAATTTGTTGAGGGTGTCAAAAGATTTGTTGAAAATGCTAAGACACTTGATCTTTGGACATGTTTTTGGGTAATTCGTTATCCTTGTGTTAGATGTGATGGTATAAATCTTGTAAGTGAAGAAGATGTAAAGGAACATCTTTATAGAAAGGGGTTTCATGAGGACTTTTTAAGATTGCATGGTATTTATGGTGATGTTTCGCAAAATAACTTTGTTGCTAGAGAAAGTAGTTGGTCTGTAGGGCATAATGAATATCAAGATACTAGGATGACAGAAATGGTGTACGATCCATTTGGGATGAAACATAGGGTTGACTTTAGGGAAAATGTTGAAGATGTTCTTAATAGCGAAGAGGGCAATTTCTACGAAGAATTACAAGCTGCTAGTCATCTTTTTTTTTACGGGTGTTCACACTCTCATTTGTCTGTTGCTGTTAGATTATTAAGTATTAAATCTGACCAGAATATTGCGGAAGGAGGAATGGACTCAATTATAGACTTTATTAGAGAGTCAATTCACCACGACTTGGAGGTTCCTGATTCTTTCTATAAGGCAAAAAGATTGGTGTCAAAGTTAGGTCTCTCCTTGGTTAGAATTAATTGTTATGACAATGGCTGCATGTTATACTTTAAGGGAGATGCTAACTTAGAGTTTTGTAAGTTTTGTCAGCACCCTAGATATAAGCGTGGTTCTACTGGGAAGAAATTGCTATTAAGGCAATGCATTATTTACCTCTTATACCAAGGTTGAAGAGGTTGTATGCTAAGTACAGCTCAGCTTCTCATATGAGATGGCATAGTGAAAATAGAAGGGCCCCTGGTGTTATGTTTCATCCATTTGATGGGGAGGCTTGGAAGCATTTTAATGCAACTTATCCAGATTTTGCAGCTGATCCACGAAACATTCGATTGGAATTATGTATGGATGGGTTCTCTCCTTTTTTAGTTGGTGGTGCGCCATATTTATGTTGGCCTGTATTTATCACTCCTTATACTCTTTCTCCTGAAATGTTGATGAATATTCTCTATATATTTTTGAATTGTATTAATCCTGACCCACGTAATCTAAAAAGCGGAATAGACGTGTACTTGCAACCTTTGATAGATGAACTCAGATTTTATGGCATGAGGGGGTTGAAACATGGGACATCTCTCTTAAATAGAATTTCAATATGCATGCATATCTAATATGGACTGTTAATGATTTTCCTGCTTATGGAGTGTTGTCGGGGTGGATGACCGCTGGAAAGCTGGCTTGTCCATACTGCATGGAAAAAAATAAAATCTTTCACATTGAGACATGGCAAGAAAAATTCATGGTTTGATTGTCATTGTTGTTTCTTGCCACCTGATCATGAATTTAGGAGACTCAAAAATGCCTTCAGAAGGAATAAAAGCGAACATGATGGTCCCCTTCCAATGCTGTCTGGTCATGACGTCTGGGAAATAGTTCAGGATTTGCCTAAAGCCAGTGAGGAATGATTGTATAGGCTTGATGGATATGGCGTTTCGCATAACTAGACTAATTAAAGTATATTTTTGGAGTTAGAATATTGGCCAGATAATTTACTTAGAAATAATGTTGATACCATGCATACTGAGAAGAACTACTTTGACAACTTGTTCAACACAGTTATGGATGTCACCGGCGAAATAAAAGATAATCCTAAGGCCAAACTTAACTTACCAGAATATTACAACCGCAGAGAATTACACTTATAGCAGGGGCCCAATGGCAATGTTCTTAAGCACAAGGGTAGTTTTACATTCAAGTTGGACCAAAAGCGTCAACTATATGAGTGGGTTCAAAGTTTAAAGATGCCCAATGGATATGCCTCAAATTTGGAAAAGAGGGTTGATATGACACAAGAAATCTTGCATGGAATGAAAAGCCATGATTGTCATGTTTTCATGGAGCAATTACTTCCAATTGCTTTTATTGGTTTACCTGAAAACATATGGAAACCAATAGCAGAGATCAGTTTGTTCTTCAAAGACTTATGTGCCACCACATTAACAGAAGAAAATCTGGCACGAATGAAAAGTAATATTGTTGTTATCACCAACAAGCTAAAGAAGATTTTCCCGCCAGCGTTCTTCGATGTGATTGAACATCTTCCCATTCACCTTGTGCACGAAGCTTGACTAGGCGGTCCAGTTCAAACTAGGTAGGTATATCCATTTGAACAGTAAGCATTTGCAACATATTTAAATGCATAATTTTTTTTGTTAAATATAGTAAACATCTAACTTGAAGATCGTACAGGGCAATTGAAAAATTGAAAAGGGGTCCCAAAAACAAACATAGGGTGGAAGGCTCTATAGTTGAGGCATATCTTGCAAGAGAAACTTCACAATTTTGTTCATACTACTTTCATGACGAAGTTGCTTGTTCAAGAAACCGATCGAATCTTTATCAGGACAATGTGAATGAGCCTCATTTGCAACCGATATCAATTTTCAATCAATCTGGTTGTAAGTCTAAAAAAACCATACTTCACCGGCTCACTCCCACAGAGCGAAAATCAACAACTTTGTATATCTTGCTGAATTGCCCCAAAATTGAGCCCTTTTTGAAGTAAGGAGATTCAAATTTTAACATATCTTGTTTGTTTACTCATTCCCTTAAAGTAACTAATTGTGTATCCCATGTTGGATGTTTAGTTCATTTAAGACTCAATTCCACGAAAATCAAGTGTATGCATCCTTTGCATCATGGTTTAAAAATGAGGTTCGACAGTGTATTAATGTTTCTACAAAGTTTAAATATTTACACATTCGTTAACTAAAATATATATATGTATGATATTTTTAGGTACACCATTCACCAAATGCAGTCGCATACGATAATCTATTGAGAGATATTTCTTTGGGTCCAATCGAAGCTAATGCAATGTCCCAATACAAAGTAAATGGGTTTAATTTTTTCACTGAACAACACTCCATATCAAGAAAAACAAACAATACTGGTGTTTGGGTTAAGGGTGATGATGATGTTGATTACTTTGGCATCATACATGAGATCTTAGAACTGGAGTATGCTAGTTTCCCAATAAAAAAATTATCCTATTTTGATGTAAGTGGTTTGATCCAAGAATAGCAGGCACAAGAGTACATAAGGAGCACAACATCATTGAAGTGAAGCACAATAGGTCGTATCCTATTTACGATCCATTTGTTCTAGCGCAAAATGCTAAATAAGTGTTTTGTGCTCCTTATCCGTTGCGCAATGACAAGTCTGATTGGTGGGCTATGATCAAAACAAGGCCTATAGGGCAGGTGAAAGTTGAGAATGTGCTGGAGACTTCTTATTAAAATGAAATGCAGATTGATCACCAGCTAGTGGACGTTGAATTAGTGGTCGGTTTGAATCACCCGAAAAATATTTTTGAAGAAGTTAATATTGTGAAAGAAGAGGTTGAGTGGGTAGGAGATAAGGAAACCTCCGAAGAGGGTGAATGGTTTAGTGGAGAGTCTTCAGACGAGAAGGATTAGTTGTATAGGTTAAATTTATTATGTATTGATATGTAATATACTGTTTAAGTTTGTTGTTTCCACTTTTTCATGATTTATATAGTAATAAAAATATTCTTGTCTATATCTCGTATTGTTGGAGTATTTGAAGTGTGAATGAGTAACTTGGCATTAGTTACTTGGAATGTTTTCTTATTTATTCATTTTGTAGGAGCTAACAACTTGTTAAATTCACATAATTTAGATGTCAGGCAAAGGTGACAAAGGTAAGGGAAAATTAGTTGACACTATGAAACCAAAAATGAAAAGAGAACCTCTGCCTTATAGACGACCGACAGATATTCATATATCTGAGGATCAATTTTCTGACGCACCAGCACGAGCCCTATATTCTAGGTCGTCCGAGGATTCGATACCTACTCCTACGTATGTGGGGCCACTACATGGATCTACACCGACCCATTCTCCTCCTATGACCGTACCACCGCCAGCACATCACTATTGGACGGCCGCTGGCCTCTCCAGACATCTACCATCATCGATACCCTCCTGCAGCAGTCACGCAACTTCGCACAATGATTCTTCTGGATCTATTGGGTTGTGGATCTTCAGCTTGGTGGCACTCCATCTGGTGCTTTCGATACACCAACACTAGTACATCCACCATCGGTTACTAGGCAGCCAGGAGACAGAGATGATTCTGCGAGGATTTATATGGTTCCAGTTGCGAGAGCGTAAGATTTCTAAATATAATAATGTTACTCATTTTTTCCATTACTATTTTATTATTCCCGATGAAATTACTGTTTGACCTTGTGTTGTAGGTTTAAGACGAATGCTGGAGTTGGAAAAACGGTGCGAATATGCATTAGTCGGCACTTCAACGGATACTGGATCAGCTGGCAAAAGATTCCAGAACTTGACAGGGATAGAATGTTTGAAGAATTTAAGGTAAGGATTTAACTTATCGCCTACTTATTAACAATTTGTTAGAACACAAGATTGAATAATATATTTTGGTTGTAGAAATTTTACTGGTGAGATGCTGCAAATGAATTTCTTATAAAGAGGATTTTTTTCCAAAGATGTAGAGGCAGATTTAAAGATCTATTGGATTATGCTCGAAAGAAATTGGTAAAACCTAAGTGGATTCCTGAACCCTTATAGCCACTTTATCAGCGCCAATAGAATAGCCCAGATTACCAATTGTTGAGAGAAAAAGAAAAGAGAGCCCGGGCGTCATCCAAGGGTGGCTCCCTACATACTACGGGTGCTAGAAGTACTCTTGCAGTGAAAGAAAAATTGGTATGTAACTTTTGTAGTTTTAATTCTTTTTTTCTATTAAATTTTTTTTATTATTTGAACATTGATAATTTTTTCATATGTAGGAAAAAGAAATGGGTAGGGAATTACCAACTGATGAGGTTTTTGAGGTGACTCATCTGAGAAAGAAATTGAACCCGAATGGGGAAGATGTCTGGGTTGAACCTCGTGTAAAAGTTGTCCACGTAAGAAATAAATTTTGAATATATGAATTTTTTTTCTCAAAGTTGATATTATTCAACTATAAAAACTTTAGTATTTTTTGACTGTTAGTATTATATTTACCTTAAATATATATAGGACGATTTTAGGCATCTTCTTGGTGAGTATCGTAGTAGTCTGCCTCCTGATAGTCAGGGTGACCCAATAACCCAGCATGTACGTAATGAGTTATGGACAAAAGCTGCGGGTCCTGCAAACAGAGGTCATTTCTACGGATGCCACATTGAATATTTTGGCGATAATATTAGGAGTTCGTTCGGCCCTGCATACTCTAGCTCTTCGGTTGATGCAGAAACCATTGTAAGACTATAAAATACGGTTTCTCAACTCACCAAAGAGCTTGCTGAACAAAGACAAAGGTATGTTGAACAGAGTGTGAGGCAAAAGAAGACGGAGAAGGCAATGGCATCACAAATCAGGATCCTGCAGCAACAGTTCAGTTCTTTCATTCAGACTGGGGGGGGGGGGGGGGGGTTATTCCTCTGTGTCCTGGTGATGCAGTTTGGGCTGCAAAAGGTCTAGGCCTCCTGGATGATTTCAGCACGGATTATGATATGGAAGACGAGGATGAATTCAATGATGATGACTGTTAGTTTTGTGATTTTTGTATGTCTTGTACTTTAAATTTAAACATTTTATTATTTGAAACTATTGTTGTAGTATTTTCGTACTCACTTTTGTTGGATATTTTGTATGTGTTGTACACTTTTGAAAATTTTCATTTTTTTTTTTTTGTTGTTGTATTTTCATTTTGGTTACTGCTCTATATATTTGTTATGGTTGCATGCAATATTTGGGTTTTCAATTTTTTTTTTAAATTTCCAGAAAAACCGACCACAAGTGGTTGATTTTTCTATATTCTTTTTTTTTTTTGCAAAAAACCGACCACATGTGGTTGTTTTTTCTAATTTTCTTTTTTGTAAAAAACCGACCACAAGTGGTTGGTTTTTCTATATTTCTTTTTGTAAAAAACCAACCACTTGTGGTCGGTTTTTTATAAAATTAATTTTATTAATTTAACTAAAAATCGACCACATGTGGTCAATTTTTATAAAATTAATAAATTAATTTAATAAAAACCGACCACAAGTGGTCGTTTTTTAGTTTAATTAATATAATTAATTTTATAAAAAACTGACCACCACTTGTGGTCGGTTTATTTTTTCCTAAAATTAACTTTTTTATTTAAATAAAATAATAATAAATTTTAAAAATGAATATATATATTTTTAAAAAACTGACCACTCGTGGTCGGTTTTTAAAAAGCTACCACGATTTTTTCAATCAAAAATTTTGGTCGATTTTGTGGTAAGAAAATGAGAAAAACGGACCACTTGTGATTGTGTTTTTGTGGTCAATTTTCCTCTTATTTTTAGTAGTGTGTTCCTTGTGTACTCATTTTACGTATTGCATTGTTAAGGTTTTTATTGTTTCATCTGTTTGGGACCAAGTCCAAATGTAGGAGGGCAACTTGAAAATCTCTACAATTACCATATCAGTCATTGTTATCTTAATGGACGTATTAAATCTAAATATGATAAATAAAAATAGACGGGGAGTAGAATCTTGGGTATTCTCGACTGTTGGTCTGCTAGTTTGGAAGTGACTAGTTTTTTGAAACATCCCCGATTGTCATCCTCTCCCAGTCCCAATGATGTAAATTTACTTAAATAGAATACACTGAAACCAGTTTATTTTCTGGTATTATTACATTGCCCCTCAATGGAAAAAGAGTAAAAGAAACTATTTAAGTTGCTTGAGAATATGTATGTTTACTTACTTATTCTTAGATGATCAATTTATGTGGCCACTTCTCAATTTCAGGCATGGATGCAATAGTCTATCTTTGAACCTCGTCAAAATAGTATAGCTGTAACAAAATCCCGTACGTTCTTAAATTTCTCCATGTGGTTGTGTTTGGTACAATTTTCTCAGGTTGGTCAAAATTATTACTGAGCATTTTCTTACATAAACAAGTTTTTAAAAATGAGGAAAATAACTTTCTGAAAATTGAGAAACAAGTTTTATAAGCGGTATTACACATTGATTATATCATTCACACATCCAACACACCTCATCTTCACCTCCACCCTCATAGGTGCCCTCTTCCCCACCAGCTCACATCCATACCCCATTTTCTATGGAAAAATACTTTTTAATTTTTGGAGATGTTTGACAAAGACATAAGGTGCTTTTAAGCACTCCATTTTCGCCTTAAAAAGTACACGAAAAAGGCAAAAGTCAAAAGTTGGTTGCTACCTACTTTTGACTTTTAACTTTTAGCTTATAAATCACTTTAAAAAAGTTAATTCAAACATCCTCTTAAAATAGCTAAGATTTTGTTTATTACTTAAAATGTGCATTAGGTCATTTTCTTCCCTTTACTTCTTTTTTTTTTCTGTGGTAATCTTATAAAAAGAACTTTTGTTTTTGTTTTCTCTCTGTGGTATGTTTTTTAATTAAAAAACAAACTTTTTTGCTTTTGTTAATAAAACTTTTTTTTGTATTACATTTTGTTATGTATCAATATTGTATAAATGATGTATAAACATGTATATATGATGTGCAAATAGTTATGTAAGGTATTGATATTGTATAAATAGTGCGTACACACATGCATCAACATTTATAAATAACGTATACAAATTTATTGATATTGTGGAAGAGTTATGTAAAGTATCGATATTGTACAAATGATGTATAAATATGTTTTGATATTGTATAAATGATATATAAACGTGTGTATAATATAGAACTATGCTTCATGTATATATATATATATATATAGCTGGCAACAAGTCAACATGCATGCCTCAACACTTCAAGGGAAATTTGGTTATTTCATTTATTTTATGCGCAACTCTTGGTTGTGCCCTATACTGTAATAGTTTGTAT
>NC_061119.1:141452693-141485983 GCF_002878395.1 Capsicum annuum
TATATATATATATATATATATAGCTGGCAACAAGTCAACATGCGTGCCTCAACACTTCAAGGGCAATTTGGTTATTTCATTTATTTTATGCGCAACTCTTGGTTGTGCCCTATACTGTAATAGTTTGTATCTTTTTGTCCTTGTCTTTTACAGTCTTAAGCATTTAAGTGTTTCTATCTTGTGACGCGTGATAACTTGTGTGTGACCTCAGTTCTTAAGTTGGACCTTTTCTTCTTACCATAACATAATTTTATGTTTTTTCATTAATACACGTCTCCGCATTTATCTTATTTACTATAGATTAAAAATTATCCAAATAATTAGGAGTTGATAGATAGTAAGTTAAAATTATGTAGATTTAGCAATGCATGAATTAATCATGAGATAATTTATGTATTATTTTATGCAATTATTAATTATACAAAATTTAGTTATTCATGCACTAAAGTCAACATGTGTTCTTTAACATTCAAGGGCAATTATGTCATTTTAGAAGAACTTCAGTAAGTAATTTCTCCTTCTTAATTTGTTTGTCTAACTTTTTTCTGATCTTTTAATATTTAAAAATTACATAAAAGTATTATAAATTACAATTACTAATAACTTCAAATATTAAAAGACATGTAAAAAATCCGATTGAGCCTTGAAATTTTATAAGTGCCAAATAAATTAAAATAGAGGGAGCAACATATATTATTAAAAAATGACGTAAAACGTACTACAAAACATAATAATTAACAACTTTAAATATTTAAAAGAAAAAAAATTGAATGACTATCAAAATTCTATTAGTGTCATGTAAATTGAGACAAAGGACGTCATAAAACATACTCCCTCCATTTAAAAAAGAATGACCTACTTTCCTTTTTAGTGCGTTTAAAAAAGAATGACCCCTTTTCTTTTTTGGCAATACTTTAATTTCAACTTTTCACTTGGCATGTTTAGGACCATAAGATTAAAAGACATTTTGATACGTTTGACACAACTTTAATTGAAGGCCACAAGATTCAAAAATCTTCTTTATTTTCTTAAACTTTGTGCCAAGTCAAAGTAGGTCATTCTTTTTTAAACGGAGGGAGTATATTATTTGAAAATCAGGTAAAAATATTATAAATCACAATAATTAAAAACTTAATGATAATGTTAAGTTTTGATGAATGATTTGGTGCTTGATTTTATTGCAGGAATTTAGGAAAAAGGATATTTAAAAGAGTCCTTGTTAATGCTCAAAAAAGAAAAAGTATCTCAAAATATATTTCAAAAAAGAAGGAAGATTGTTGCATTAATTGAGGCACTTGATTCATGGGATTTCCTCATCTCTCTTCTTTTTATAACTTTTACTTTGTTAGATTTTTCCTTCTGGTTTTAAATATTCTTGGAATTTGAATATCCATTATTCTTTTTTCTAAGAATAAAAATCTTTTGGGCTGCCTTCTATGACTATTTTCTAACGGCTAGTAGTAGTATCAATCACTACTATATAAGTATAAAAAGACAAAAGGAAGAGATATATTTTTGTCTCAACCTACTCTAGTTCTTTGCTTTAATTTATTCAAGTGTTGTATTCTCTTGAGGTTTACTGTGTATTCAAAAAGAGAGGAAAGAAACACATAGTTGGTGAAACATTGTATCAAAGTGAGAAAGAAAGAAAAAGAGTGTGAGTCATAGCCAAAAATTTTGGCTTAATCCTTGTACTTTGATTTTATTAACAAAGAACTAGCAGAATTCCTTGTAATCCAAGGGGACTGGAGTAAGACCTATTAAAGGTCTCATCTAGTATGAAATATTTGGTGTTATTTATGTTCAAGACTTTATTTTTTGAACTTTATATTACTGTATCAATAGTTGACTATTTGTCTAAGAAAGTCAACTGTCTATTTGAAAATGAGTAATTCACTCCTCTCTTTTACTACTTTTAATTAGTATCAGAGCAAGTATTCATAGTTATTTGCTTAACAGTAAGTGAGAAAAAATCATGGCCCAAACAACTGTTGGAACTCTATTAAAAAAAGGAACCTCTCAAACTAGACTTTCTTATTTCAATGAAAAATATTTTTCTCATTGGATAATAAGAATGAGACCCTTATTAAGTCCTGTGATGTTAAAGTCTAGAACGTGATCAAATTTGATGATATGCCACTAATATCTACTAACCAAGACAAGATGGAAAGAAACCCAAGAATGGTGAAGGTTCCATTAACAGTTTTCCTCTCTTTAGAACTCAAATGCCAAAAATGTGCTATATATTTCTATTAGTGGTGAAAAGAATGAAAAGATCTCATGTTGTAAAACTAGTAAGAAAATGTAAGATAAATGAGAGGTGACCTATGAAGGAATTGAGAAAGCAAGCAGACTCTTGTAAGTTTATTGATCTATAACTATAAATTTTCAAGATGAAAGATGGGGAGTCCATTGAAGAAATATTTGTCGGGTTTGACAAAATTGTTGGAGAACTCAAAACTGCAAGAAAAACCTATCCTATAGCAGACCAAATCACCAGGACTCTTAGAAGCTTGCATTCTGAATGGATTTCTATGGTTGTGGATCTTGAAAGTATAAACTTAAACAAAATGACCTATGATGAAGTCATCTCATTGCCTTTGAAAAGGCACATCTAAACAAGAAGTACCAACTACAAGATGAAAAGAAAAAAATTGTGGACTTCAAAGATATAGATGAAGAAAAAGATGATGCCTTGGATATAAATAAACTTTCTCTATCACAAGGCCAATTGTTGAAAATTACAAAATATCCAAAAATCAAAGAAGGGGAAAACCAAATTACTCAAAGGGAAAACAAAATGCTGACTACAACAGAAATAAAGGTTAGTGCTATAACTCTGGTAGATATGGTCATATTACTTATGATTGTTCAAAGGCTAGAAGAGGTCCCTCCAAAGAAAGTCAAATGTCTTTTAGCTGTTGGGGTGATAGAAGAACAATTAGACCATGAAAATAACAACATTTGGAGATTGCTGCTTCATGAAAATTGGAGAATCTAGTTAGGTTAGGACAAACTCCTGTAATGAATGCTCTAAATTAGAAAATCTTCCACACCTTGCCATAGATGATCTGAATAAAGCTCCTGGTGAGAAAAAGAATTTATTAAGAGAAAGAAAAGATTGGAAACTTAAACTTAAAGTTTGTGAAATTAAAAAAAAAATTGCAAGAAGAAGTTGATTAACAAAAAGTCAGAACTAATAGCTTTGAAAAATTTTCCATTCATAGTATTATCTGATCTAATCAGTCAACTAATATAACTAAGTCAACTGACAAATCTGTTAGTGGTATGTATGATAATAGATATTATAGCTGTGAAGGATCTCAATGGACAACTAACTCTAGTAAGTCAACCAACGGTATAAATCATAGTCATAATACCTATCATAATAGGTATTATAGCTATGATAAATCTCAAAGGTCAACTTACTCTAGTAAATCGACTAAAAGAACCAATCACAGTCACAATACCTATTATAAAACCACTGAACAGTACTATACTTCTTGCTATCATTGTTGTAAGCTTGGTCATAAATATTACAATTATGGATTTCATTCTAGAAATTTTGGCAAATAGATTTGGAGAGACAAAATTGGGTCAAAAAATCCAAGGACCCATGAGGGACCTAAGAATACATGGGTACCTGGAAATAAGTAATACATTTATTTTTTAGGAACTTCACTCAAAATCTAAAGAGAAATGGTGTCTTGACAATGGATATTCAAATCACATGACTGGGAACAAAAGTTTGAAATAGTAATTGATTTTGCTGGAGGTGCTATTAGCTTTGGAGATAACTCTGAAGGCAAAGTAATAGGTATTGAAATTATATCCTTCAATAATTCATGTGATATTAATAATGTGTAGTTGGTTAGAAACTTAAAGTACAATTTGTTGAGCATTAGTTAGTTGTGTGATGCTTGATCGATGGTAACATTAAAAAAGGATGAGTGTATAATTGAAAAAATATTGAAGGCAAATTCTTGCTGGAAATAGACACAAAAATATGTATGTTCTAGATTCTATCTAAAAGATAGAAGGATATATTTATTTTGCCTCCATCTCTGAAGATCCTTGGATTTGGCATAGAAATGTAAGGATGAGACATATTGAAAGCCAAGTGTGAACTTGTGACCGATCTCCCTAGCATGATTTCAAAAAGACTCATATCTGTAATGCCTATCAATTGAAAACTAGAAATTATTTTTCCACTAAGGATATTGTCTCTACAACAAAACCATTGCAGCTAATACATATATATCTGTTTGGTCCTAATAGAACTGCTAGCATTGGCAATAAAGGAATTTAAAAGTTTTCCGTGGAAAGGTTCAAAGAGACAAAGGCTACTATATTTTTCCCATTAGAATTGATCATGGATAAGAATTTGAGAATAAATATTTTTAAATGTTTTGTAACAATCATGGTTACACTTATAACTTTTACTCTCCAAGATCTTTTCAACAAAATAGTATGGTTGAATTAAAAATTAGAAATCTTCAAGACATGGCTCAAACCATGATTTGTGAACATTCTCTACCACATAAATTCTAGGTAGAAGCTGTCAATACTGTGTGCCATATTTTGAACAAGTGTCTCTACTACATGTAGTTTTGAAGATGAGTAGCTAACTGATAGGGACGAAGTCCATTGATGTGCAAGATTCAGTACAGCTGGCACGCATTGTCCTCACAGTTTTTTCCTCTTATGTAACAAGCTTGAAGGTTCTATTTTGTACTGATTCAGACAGCTGGCCCAATAATTTTTCATCCCTAATCACCACTCATCTATAATAAAAAATATACACCTCTTCATCAAATAAGTTTTTGGAAATTTAAAAGAGTAAAGAGAGGCAACAAAAATTCCATTTCAACACTGCTCAAGATTTTAGACATTTATGTAAGATTAAATTAAAACTTTTCTTGAGTGAGTATTAATTTTTAATCGAACTACTCATTCTATGAGGGTAGTTTTTTATTTCGAGAGTACTTAGGTAGAGTTACCTAAGTTTGTTGCTGATTATAGCTAATCAGTATAAAGGGTCCTTGGAAGAGTTTCCAAGATGAGCTTGTAGTAGAGCTATTACAAGCGAAAGGAACCTAGAGTTAGGTTCATTGAAGGATGTAATCAAGAGTTTGTTTATAGTGGAAGTTGAGGTACTTGTGAAGGAAAGTTGTGGTTTTTCCCTTCCTAGATTTCCATATAAAATTTTATGTGTTGTTACTTTCCTGTACTGCCTTGATTTTCCAGCACCTCATGGTTGCTTTATTGTTCTATCACTATTGAGTAACTTTGAGGGACCTGGTCCCTCATTGTGTGGTGCAACCCCCAAGGTTCTTAGCAGTCTCATTAGATCAATTCTAAAGAAAACTCCTTGTGAGCTTTGAGACAAAAAGTACACAACATTGGATACTTTCTTGCATTTGGATCCAAATATTTTGTTCATAACAATGGCAAGGACAATATTGGTAAGTTTTATCCACAAACTGATGAAGGTATTTTTATGGGATACTTCAATTTTGGTAGATATTATAGAATTTCAATAAATGGACCCTTTGCATCAAAGAATCTGTGCATGTTGTTTTCAATGATACTAACCATGTTGTAAAGAATGTTAGTTCTATAAATGATGATATTGAATATGTAAAAAATAAATCCTCTTCCATTGAAATTGACTCTACCTCAAAGTCAATTGATATTGGGGCTGATTAGCTAGCTGCTGCATTGAATGAATAATTTGTACTTGAAATAGTTCTACATAAATAGAAAAGCAAACCAGATTATCCAAAGAAATTCATCATTGGTGATCCAAGAGAGGGAATGAGGGTCTCTAGTAAAAATAATAAAAATATAGCCTTTTTATCTCAATTTGAACCAAAGAAAGTCAGTGAGGCTTTAGAAGATGACAGCTAGGTCAAATCAATGAAAGCATAACTTAAATAATTTGACAAAAATAATATGTGAGCTCTTATTCCAAAATTAGAGAATATTTCAATCATTGGAATCAAATGGATTTTCAAAAATAAATTGGATGAATAAAGTAAAGTTGTACAAAATAAAGCTCGTCTAGTCGCTCAAGGCTACTCACAAGAAGAAGGAGTATATTCCGATGAAACTTTTGCTCCTGTTGCAAGGTTAAAATCCATACAAAATTTACTTGCTTACTCTTCTTATAAAGGCTTCAAATTATTTCAAAGAACGTGAAAAATGTCTTTCTAAATAGATTTATTGATGAACATGTTTTTGTAAAACAACCCTAAGATTTTGAAAATTCCAAATTTTCATATCATATGTTTAAACTCTTAAATGCTCTCCTTGGTTTCAAATAAGGTCCTTGAGTTTGGAATGATAGACTAAGAACTCTTCTAATTGATCATAATTTTTCAAGGGGAAAATTGATACAACTCTTCTGGAAACTTGATCATTCAAATTTATATTGATGATATTATCTTTGAAAGTTCTAATACTGATTTATGCAAAAAGAATCTGATTTAATCTAAAGTGAATTTGAAATGAGCATGAAGGGAGAGTTCACATTCTTTTGGATTACAAATCCATCAGTCAGCCAAAGACACTTTCATCTCACAAGGTAAGTACACCAAAGAACTCATTCAAAGATTTCAAAAAAATAGGATGGAAAAGACTAAACTATCTAGTACTTCTATGTGCTCTAAATGTGTTCTTGAATCAAGTAATGATGGTAAGAATGCCGACGAAACCAACTATCGAGTTATCATTGTTTCACTCTTGTATCTTACTGATAGTCGACCAGACATTCTATTTAGTGTCTTCAAATATACCAGGTTTCAGTAAACTCCTAAGAAATCTCATCTGGCTGTTGTAAAAGTGTATTATCAAATATGTTATTAGCTTAAGTTCTTGTGGATTAGATATCCTAAGTCTAATGACCTTGATCTAAAAGTCTTCTCAAATGTAGGTGACAAAGTGGATGGGAAAAACACCAGTGGTACTTGTCAATTTATGGGAAAATCTCATCTTATGGAATAACAAGAAACAAAATTGTGTTTCTCTATCTACTATTGAATCTTAATATATTGCAATTGAATTATGTTGTGTTCATATTCATTGGATGTCTCATTAACTTAATGATTATGATTCATTCTGCGAATTTGTGAAAATAATCCATTATAATTCTAGTGCTATATTCTTATCTAGGAATCCTATGCATCATTCTAGAGTAAAATATATCAACGTTACACATAATTTTATTAGAGATCATGTTTTAAAAGGAGATATTAAATGGTCCTTTGTTAGTACTAATTTTCAATTAGCTGACATTTTTATTAAACCTTTATTGAAAGAGATATTTTGTTCTCTTAGAAAATCTCTTGGCATTGTTGCAAAACCTTTCTGAAAAATATTTTTCCATATCAGCTAAAGTTCTTGTGTGTAAAATTACCTCTTCATTAATAACGATTTGACTAATTTATATGTCTCTTGATTTTTTTTCCTTTCCCACCGCCTGACACTAGGTTCTGTGTAAGGCACTTATGACATCTCTCAATTTTTCAAGGCAACCTTTCACTCATCTCTTACTTTGTTTCACATACTGTATCCCTCTATATATTTGCTCTTTCTTCTATTCTCTGTCTTCTTTTTCTTTCTCTCAAAATAAAATGGCTAAAGGTTCTAAGTTCTCTTCTCAAGGAAATAGGAAAAGTTCTCCCATCAAAAGAAAAGGGAAAATATCCTCCTCAGTCTCTCTTGACTCCGACTTCTCGAATCAAAATATCCCTCAAGCCTTGTCTGATTCTTCTTACTTTGTTAATCATCAAATTTGTCCCGATGACTCTGAGTGCTCTAAAAAGAAAGTAAAATTCGACTTTGACAGTTCTCTAAACATTAAAACTGATATTTAGAGACCCATGAATGAAACTCTTTTTCACTCTATGAAAGGATTATCTCTTGTTCATGGTAGGATAGTTGATTTAGAACATTTAGAATTTCAATGTTGTCCTATAAAATCTCTCTTGGAATTCCAAGGTTGAGGAAACAACTTTGTCTACACTCCTAATTGTGCATATGAGCCTCTTGTTCATCTGTTTTATGCAGATTTGCATTTTATCAGATTTGGTGAATTTGAAATCCTTGTCATTGGAAATGAATATTTCTTAATTTTTCTATGTTTGACGCTATCTTTGAAATTAATTGCTCTAATTTTACTACTTTTTCAAAAATACCCTTGGCCATCTGACTTTGATGTCTCTTTTGAAGAAGCTAAGTCGGCTATTGCTTTGGATAATTGTGATTCTCTTTCTTCTGTTCTCGGTCCGGTCCTAAACACTTTTCTTTTTAAATTTTTTTAATTTCTCACATCATGGCCACCACCTTGCTTTCTTGGTTTGGGTATCTCTCTACTCCATCTCAATGAGATACCTTGCTCACTTTTTGCATTGCTACTTAGCGCAAAATTAATCTTTCCCCCTTTATTCTCAATTATATGATTGAAGCTTTCCTTGACCCATATAGTCTTTCTTACGAGCATATCATTACTCATAATTTGAAAGCCTGTGATGTATTTCTAAGTGTTGTTCCTTCTATTTTTGTTAAACAATATTATAATGCATCTTCTTTTGTGAGTATGGGTTACATATTAGTTGATGATGCTTGGTTTTAAAAATCTTAAATCTTTTCTATTAGGACTCTTTTCTCCCCTAAGCCGCATTCCTCTCCTTCGCTTCTTCCTTCTGGTACTGATTCTGTGAATGTTGAAATATGCCTATTGGAAATTGATTCCAAACTTCACAACCTAAAGGATCTCTTGCTGGCTACTCACTTTCCGCTTGGCAAAATTAAGGATTCAGGCAAAGAGACTAGAATTGATGTGGCTTGCCTATGAGTCATGTTGGATCAGGTCATCAAGGAAGAAACTAAACTTGCAGCTAATATTCAGGCCGCCAATGATACGCTCTCCACCACCATTGTCACTCAGTTTACAAATCAGAAAGACACCACTTCCCAAACTCTAGCTTATTTTTTTCAGCGCCATCTTCCTACTGCTAACTAATCTCTTAATGGATAATTTTTTTGTTTTCTTTTTGGGTTGTATATGGGCATAAACTCATGAGTAATTTTATTTTGCCTTCTTTATAGTAGTCCCTTGGTTGTTATATATTTTTCTAACTATGCAGGGCAAGTTCACTAAGGAATCACTCATTCAGAAGGAGCCAATGCCACGACTCAGGGAGAGTCTAATAGAAAATTTATTTGATTACCTGATTTTTTTCATCCATCAAAAGGGGGAGATTGATAATATTAAGTTTGATGAATGATTTGGTTCTTAATATTATTGCAGTAATTTAGGAAAAAGTATATTCAAAAGTATTCTATGTTAATTCTCAAAAAGGAAGAAGTATCTCAAAAGATATTTCAAAAATGAAGGAAGATTGTTGCATTTATTAAGGAACTTGATTCATGGAATTCCCGCTCTTCTTATTATAGCTTTTACTAAGTTAGATTTTTTCTTCTAGTTTTAACTTTTCTTGGAAATTGAATATCCATTATTCCTTTCCTTAAGAAGAAAATCTTTTTGGTTTCCTTCTATGACTATGTTCCAATGATTAATAGTAGTCCCAATCACTACTACATATGAATTGGAAGACAAAGGAAGATATATACTTTTATCTTAACCATCTCTATTTCCTTACTCTACTTTATTGAAGCATTGTATTCTCTTGAGGTTTACTATGTATTCAAAAATAGATAAGAGAAACACTTAGCTAGTGAGACATTATATCAAAGTGAGAAAGCAAGAAAAAGATTGTGAGTCATAGCCAAAAAGCTTGACACAATCCTTGTACTTTGATTTTATTCACAAAGAACTATTAGAATTCCTTGCCACCTAAGGAGACTGGAGTAAGACCTACTAGAAGTACCAACCAACATAAAATATCTGGTGTTATTTACCATCCAGCATTTTATTTCCTGAACTTTACATTACTGCATCAGTAGTCGTCTTTCCATCTAAGAAAATCGATTGTTTATTTGAAAATGAGTAATACATCCCCCTCTTACTACTTTCACTTAAAATGTATAAGAAAATTTGGTTGACTCTTAAAATTTTAGCCGTGCAATTAGAATAGATGGAGTAACATATATTATCTGAAAATTATGTAAGAAGTTCTATAACTCATATAACTAAATTTTATAAAATATACTCAAAAAGTTCTTTGATATATTTTGTTGAATTTTAGCCTTTACAGATATTAGACCACTAGTTATCCCTTTGAGCATATAGCCTTTTGTTGGTAGTCATATTTTTGTCTTAGCCCTTTTGTTGAGTCTCTAGTTTTTGCACCCTACTTACTTGAGAACTGTATCATAACTATGATAAAAAGAAAAAAGTTCAGAGAAAAAAAATGGTGGAGTGTTAAGTAGGTAACCAATGATAGCTGCAAAGTGATGAAAAGTCCCTCTTTGAAATAATGTGACATGAGGAAAAAAATGCTTGGAAAAAAATATTAAAGCCATTCTTGATAAGATGAGAATACTATGAAAATAATAGTTAAAGAGAGGGATGAATATGAAGAGGAGAAAATAATGGGCGATGAAGGTTAAAAAGTGTGAAGTGCTTAGGAAAATATAAGTCACTATTATATAGTTTTTCTACCCGTCTCCTAGCCAATATTACAACCAGTTAAAAGTCCTATTTAATTCTATTTGAGCATGCTTAATTAGTGAAGATGTACATAAAGGGAAGCTTATGGTTCTTTGTGCATACACACGAATTTTTTTTATAAGCGTGAGAGTTGTTCTTTCTTGTCAAGTCCTTAAATTATATTCAATGCGTATGGATTATTTTTGTGTGAGGGCACTTATTTCATGATAAATAAGTGATGTTGTTAGCTTTCTTTGACATAAGTAGATGAGCCAGCTTAAATTTGATGAGTTAGAATATGTCTTTGAGGTTAAGAGGTTAGAGGTATTTTTTGGTATTTCTTGCATAATGATTGGGAAGTGTATTTGACGTTTTGAATTGCAATATGGTTTAATTGCTTATATCAACCAATGCGGTGGCGTTCCTAGCTTGACTTGTTGCGATGAGCTATATTGTTTACTCGAGGATGAGCAAGATTTTAAGTGTGGGGTAGTGATGTTAGGCTAAAATTATATGCTTTAGTCAATATTTTTCTCATATTTACTATTTTTATTTATCCTTTTTGAGCACTGATTTTATGAATTGTTCCTAATATTATATTTTATGTGGAGGATTAAATCAGTGCAAAAATAAAAAGATTTAGAGTCAAAATAAATTAACGATAGAATATTATAGAAGGAAATCAAGCAGGAAACTTAATGGAATAAATTTATTATAATAATCAATAGTGATCCCTTAAGTGAATTGAAGATTAGCGACCATAACAATGAGCATGCACGATTGCTCCATGACATTGAGGAGCCTTGTTCTGTAATTAATTCTTCCTAGTCCATTTTTGAATCAATTATTTTATTTGAGGCTTTTTCCTACACCTATAAATATTCCACAAAATCAGTTTTACATAACTTTTGACCCAGAGAGAGCTAAAAGCTGCCATGGAGGTCAGAAAAAATTGGTTTCATCTTTCGTATTCTTTATTATTTATTTTTATGTTTTCCTTTTGAATGAGTTGTTTTAATTGTTCTATATTTATGTAGAGTTAAACTTCTCATTCTAGGATTATGATAGCTAATTAAATGATGGTTTAGTGCTTCTTGATTTTATTTATTTTAACATCATTACAGTTGTTATTTTATTCTTGTACTTACTATTTTAATGCTTATCTACCATTAAAATAAATTTATATTCTTATTGTGAACTCAGAAGAAGAATCAACTAGATAGAATGAAGAATATAGAGAGTAAGGTCTCTTCTTTAGAAAAATAAGGAATTGATTTGTTGCTAGGATAAGAATATACCTAGATCACCTTACTTGGTTACAAAAATGAAAAGATAAATAAATGCATTTGAATTAGCTTCTCACATTCCTGCTCAACGATATAGTTGTGAGAGTAGTTTGAATAGACGATTAGAGGAGGACCTCTCCTGAATCATAAAATCAATCCCATAAGTCAAAAACTAGACAATCGAATAAGTCGATGAAACTGATACTAAACATGATTGTTAGTGAAACCATAATCCTAGACCGATTCATTCTTTGATTGCATAAAAATATGCCCTACATCTTGGTCAATTGTTCATTAGTTTTTTGGCATAATATATAAATAGGACTTTTAACTTGACACCAAATTCTAACTATGACCTTTAACATTGCCAGTGCACAAGTAGACCTTTTAACTATATAAAAGATAAATAAAAAAATACTTTAATTCTGCAACTTACATGCACGAAACTCAATCGCTGCTATGTGGAGTAGTTATCCACTCAGATGCTACCACCTAATAAAAATACACATTATAAGTATTACCTTTAACTTTGTCAGTGCACAAATAGGCCCTTTAACTATACAAAAGACTGAACAAAAAAATACTCCAATTCTAACACTAACGCGTGTGGTTTTGAGTGTATACACATATTTTTATAGGTAGGATTAAAGTATTTTTTTGTTAAGCTTTTGTATAGTTAAAGGGCCTAGTTGTGCATTGATAAAGTTAAAGGTCATAGTTATAATTTGGTGTCAAGTTAAAGGTTCTGTTTATGTATTATGCCTAGTTATTATTATTATTATTATTATTTATTATTATTATTATTATTATTATTATTAGTTTAGTTAATTTATAAATTTATTTTTGGAATTTGTCGCTTGATTAAACAATTAGAATTTGTCTAATTTGGTGAATAGTTAATCAACAAGTCCCTGTGGATTTGACATATGGCTCACAAGAGCCACTTTATTACTTGTACGACCACGTACACTTGCGTATGCGTTTGAATGCAACACCTAGCATCCTACTACTATACAACCATGACCTTGGGACCAATAGTATGTAGCTCAACAATATATTAATGCCATAAACTTGGAAACTTGGGCTAGGGCATAAATCTACTAGACAGGTTTAATTGGAAAATGTCACCCAAAATACTAAGTAATATGGTAAGTCCTTTACAAAGGGATGGTAAGTCCTTTACAAAGGGACACCTTATGCAAATCTATGGTTAATAAACTCTATAATCAAGCATAATATGATCCAACAACCTTAACAGGTATTGGATGCTAAGGTTTGAGTTTATTTCTATTCCAAATCTCCTAATTAGGTTAAGTCATGATATATCTAGGTGTAAAATAACCTATAATCCCTACCAAGAATGTGGAATATAAAATACATAATCTTATAAAGATAAGTAGACCGAAGCCTACCTGATGCTGAACCTCAGTCTTGAATCATTCACAAATTTCTCTTCCTTTCTTGGCAATCACGAAATGATGCCGTACTATCAAAAACATCATCTAGAAATCAATACGAGTAAAATGATACCCATATTGTAGTATAAACTTCGAAGCTAAAATCGGTCCAGAAATAGGCACATGGAGCCTAATAGAATCCTAATATTAAATCCTTCATGAGGTCTCTCAAAGGACAAGGAGATTCTATATCTAGTTTTGATGATGAGCAACTAAACTGCAAGGGACCAGGTCCTTGGATATGCAAAGTACTGTACAGCTAGCACACGGTATCTATACAGTTTTATCCTCTTGTGTAACAAACTTGCAGGTGCTATTTTGTATTGAGTTGGATAGTTGGTCCAATGATATTCCATTATAAATAATCACCTAGCTATAAAATAAAAGAGATGTCTCTTCAACAATCGATTTTTACAAATTCTAAAGAGTGAAAAGAGAGGCAGCAAAACCCCATTTCAACACTGCTCATGTTCATAGCATAATTAGTGCTTAAATTAAATATTGTTCTTGAGTGAGCTTTGATTTCTATCTGAACTACTTAAGCTATAAGAGTAGTGTTTTTTGCTTTAAGTAGAGAGTGCTTAGGTAGAGTTGCCTAGGCTTGTTGCTAATTAGAGTTAATCAATATAGATAGTCCTTGGTAAAGTTACCAAGATGATCTTGTAATAAAGTTGTTACAAACAAAAGGAACCTAGAGTTAGGTTCACAATATAGATAGTCCTTGGTAAAGTTATCTTCCCTTATTGCCTTTGTTTTTCTAGCACCTCATAGTTTCTTTATCATTCTATCGCTTATGACTGACTTTGAGGGACCACCCCTAAGGGTTCTAACTATTGGTATCAGAGTGAGGTTCACTCTAAAAGGCTCACAACTAGAGTGTTCTGCACAAAATAATCACTTTAACTGAACTATGGATGGAAATAAAAGAAGCAAAAAGGGAAAGAATCCTAACCTTGAAGGCTTTAGAGTCCAACCCAGGTGAACAAGACACCAATGTTGCACTTTTGGCAACAAAAAATATTAGAGCTATAAAAAAGAGTGGCCATTTTAGCAAAAGAAATGTTAAGATTCAAGGTTATCCCAAAGATGGTTGCTCTGAAGCATTCGTGAAAAATTGCCAAATACAAAAGAGTAATCAAAATCCTAAAAATTCAAGGAGAAAAGTGGCAGTTGAGTATACTGAAAAGCAAACTCTTGTAGTATGGGGATACTCTTCTAGTAGTCTAGATAAAAATGAGAAGACTAGAGGTGGATCTATTCTAGCAGTGAAAGACAGTCCAGTTATCTATGATTCCTTGTTTACTTTCTTGGTAAACATAAAAGGCGAAAAGAAAAAGGTGGTAACACCCTTTGATATCAAAGAAAATCTAGATAACTATTTTGTTAAGAAGAAAAAGAAGCTTGCTATTGTATTAATAGACTCTGTGTGCGAATTAACCATTGAAAAATGTTCTAGAGGAGAAAGCTAAAGTTCAAGAACTGAAATTGATTGCCTTAACCCTCAAGATATTTAAAGCTGAAAAAATGGTTATTAAATTGAAATTTGAAAATCTAAGTTGTTTGAACCAATTGGAGAAGGTGGGTGATTTGATTGACAAAGGAAAGAAAGATGCTTCACAGTTTCAAATTGATCTTAAAAAAGGTTAAAGGATTCTCCAAAAAAGCTTATGTCAGCACTCCACAGGAATAGAGCATTAGAGAGGGACCTAGTCAGTTTGAAAGAAGTGTTAAGGAAATCTTTTAAATGGACTACTTTCTCATAAATCCTCTCTAATCTGATTAGTAAAGATGGAAAGGATGGTAGAGGCTTGGGCTATCAAATATAACTCCAATTTTGTTGAGTTTAAAATAAAGGCTACTCATTATATTTGAAGTAAAAGGCACAAACTCATGTGTATTGACTGTGGATGAAATGGACATCTAAAAGACAAATGTCAATCCTGGCTTAAGGCTAAATTAAAGAATACTGAATACATTCAATAGGAGAATGAACATCCTAAGGGCTTTAAGTTTCAAAAAAGGTAAAGAGAAACCAATCGCTGCCTAGATGGGCTAAGAAGAATTTGATCACACTATTATCCTCCTATTGGGAACTCAAACTTAAGTGGTTTTCCAAATCTAACTTGTGATAATAATTCCAGGCATGGGAAGGACAATCAGGAATAGAGCGTTAATTGAAAGGCTTTAAAGCTAAATTATAAAAAGACTAACTGTGTTCTATCTCTCAAGACACTTCAAGCTAGAGGTGTTTTATTGTGAATGAGATAATTTCAAGGGACCTGGTCCTAAAGAAACTCATCTTAAAGGAAACCTAAAGAAGTATGAGGGAAGTAAAAATCTAGGACAAATTGAAATTAAGCTTGATCAAAATGCCCTAAACCAGCATCTGAGTCAATATCACTACTCAAAACTTGGCAATGATCAGAAGATAGGTATCCATATTAATGTAGGTGCATTATTAATTTAATTCAGCTCTCTATTGTTATAGGTATATACCCATGGGGACAACTTAAAAAGAGAATAAACGAAGCTACACAAGTATAAAAGTCATTCAAACTGGGAGGGACCTGGTCCTATCTCTTAGGCTAGTACATACAAGATGCCTAAGTAATCACAAAATACTATTTGAAAATCCATGTATCTTTTATTTTGGTCAAATAATTTCTTTTTATTCAACAAGTGCGAATTATGTACAACTAGCATTTGGACTCAGCTAGTGATTCTCAATCTATCATCTAAATATCTTCCTAGCCTATTAATAGTAAGACTAGACAACGGGAAAACAATTTAAACTAATGAGACATTTTGCCCATTTACATTTTATTTGTCCTATCATATGCACTAACATCACACATTGTCTGATGATATCATTCCCTGGTTGCTTCTTTGAGTTGAATCTCCTGTTATTTCTTTCAATCCAAATTGCATAGATAGCTGTAACAAATAAGATTCCTAAGATTGCATTTTGGGGGCTCTGATTCTTCACTCTCTTTGATAACCATTGAGTTTCCATTCTCCAACTTCCAATCTATCTATTGAACCCCATCTATATGAGTAAGGCTTTCCAGATTAGTTGAGTAAACGTACACCTAAAGAAAAGGTGATCATGTGTTTTCATAGCCTGTGTTTCATAAAGTACACAGTTTGTAGGAACCTGGATGCCCCATTTGAGTAGTTTGTCCATAGTGGTGAGTCTATTATGCAGTACCAACCATAATATAAACTGATGTCTAGGAACAAGACCCTTCAGCTGTACCAACCTTTTCTATTCTACCTTTGGATATTGAGGTATAATTGCAATATAAGATGATTTAATATTGTACTTATTACCATTGAGTATCTGAGTATGAGTCCATTCTCTAGATGCAAACACCTTTTTGTTGACCCAACTAGCTTGTGTTGGAGTCTTCATAGCCATAATATCCTTATTCTTTATATAATAGCTACGTATCCGTCTACCCACAGCTTGTCCTTCTTGGGAAAGATTGCCCAGAGTAGTCTAACAATAGCTGCTCTATTCCATCTACCAAAGTCCAGGGTATTTAAGCCACCAGCAGATTTTGGTTGACACAAAGTGTTCCATGCCACCAATGCCTTGTTAGATTTTTCATTAGAACCATGCCACAAAAATTTCCTACAGATGTTAGTGACCATTGATACCAATTTTTTTTGGCAATAAGAAGATCTGTGCCTAGTAGGTTTGTATTTCAAACAAAACACTTTTTATTAGTTGAACTCTACCACTATAAGATAGGTATCTAGCAGTCCAACATTTCACTCTAGTTGTAATTTTTTCCACCAGTGATAGGGATTGGCAGATTGTTAATTTACTAGCAGATAATGGAATACCTAAGTATTTGAAAGGCATCTTCCCTAGTAAGAATTGAAATTCAATAAGTATTTCCTCTCCCACATTAGGCTGAATGCCTTTAATGTACAAATAACTCTTTTTCATATTTGCTTTCAGACCAGAAACTGAGGTGAAATGTTCAAAGCATTGAATTATCAACTTAAGAGATTGTTTATATTCTATACAACACATAATTAAATCATTAGGAAAGCACACATGCACTAGATTTAACTTCTCATATTTGGGATGATAATTGAAGTCTAGAATAATCTAAAGTTTTTTGAGAGATTTGTTCAGGTACTCTATTGTTAATATAAAAAGGTTAGGGGGGCATTGGATCCCCTTGACTTAAACCTCTTTGTTCTTGAAAACTAGGGACCAAGCCCCCATTAATTAGAAAGGAGTAATTGACAGTGCATACATATTCTATTACCACATTAACAAATTTACTAGGAAGTCCAAACTCTAAGAGTACCATCTTAAAAAATGGCCACTCTACAGAGTATAAGCTTTCTTTATATCAACCTTGACCATATATCTAAGGGACATCTCTTTTCTGGTATACCGTTTCCTAATTTCTGATCTAGAATAAGATTATCTAAAATATTTCTTCCTTTAATAAAAGCAGATTGGGAAGGTCCCACCAAGTAGCCAACCACCATTTTTAGATTTCTTGTCAAGATCTTGGCAATTAGTTTATACAAGGTGGTACAGCGGACAATAGGTCTAAAATCTTTCACAATGGTTTGGTTTACTAACCTTTAGGATCAAAGTCATAGTGGCATTGTTGATATCTTTTAGTAATTTACCATTTTCAGAGAATTATATCACTGACTTACTAACCTCATCACCCACAGTAGTCTAGTATTCTTTGAAAAATTCAGCAAGGAATCCTGGTGACTTATCATTTGGTAGGGTCTTCAAAGCTTGGACTACATCCTCCTTAGTAACCTCCTGCATAAGTTGTTATTGGTGTATAGTAAGACAGGGGCCATTTCTTGCAATTGTGATGTCAATACAAGGAAGATTAACTGCTGCACACACTTTTAGATTCTAAATAATAGACAAATTCTTATTGTATCATCTTAGGATAAGTCAGCTTAACTCCTTGTTATGTGTATATACTAGACACCTTGTTCCTAGCTTGTCGAGCTTTCAAGTGTGCATGAAAAAACTTTTTGTTGGAATCTCACAAATTAATCAACATAGCTCTTGACCTTTTCCTGATCACCCCTTCACTTATGGCTTCCTATTTTTCCAGTTAAATCAGAGCTTTCTTTTCTTCAGCAATAAGCACAGGATTAAAGAAGTCTTTATTAAGTTTATTCTGAATTTGTTGTACTTTGTTCCTCATGTTTTGTACTGTAAGCTCTAGTGAAGAGAATTCCCTATTTAAATCTTTCACTTTCTGTTATAATATCTACAGCTTTTCCACACCACGTACATAGCACACCTTGTATTTCTTGACTCCATGCTTCCTGTACAGCTTTTTGAAAAGTTTGATGTTGTAATAATACTATCAGGAGTCTGAAAGGACTTCTGGAGTTGTCAGTATAGATGCTAGTATTTAACCTTATTAGGGAGTGGTCTGAGCAGCTGGGTAACATAAAATCAGCTTCAATATGATTATATTTAGTTATCCATTCAAGATTCCTAAAAAGTGATCAATATTGCTGTAAATTCTCTCCTCAGCACCTCTCTTATTACACCAAGAGTATTCAAAGCCTCTTTTAGTGATACGCCCCAATATGAGATCATCTAGACATTGTTAAAAATCTTGGATTTCATTCTGATGAACTGGAAGCTCATGTATTTTATCCTCAGTAGTTAGCATACTGTTGAAGTCCCCCAATATCATCCAAGTAGTCCATCTATAGGTTCAATACTTCTAATTAATTCCGTACTTCCATTCTATCCGCTACTCTGTGTAACCCATAAACAAAAGTGATTAGGCTATCAAAAATTGAGTTACCATTTTTAAATTTATAGTGAATAATTTGGGAGGTTGAGACTAAAATGGTAGTCTTGATATGTTCATTTTTCCACCCTAACCATATTCTCCCATTTGAAGCATGCTCATAATTAGTAGCAAATGTTGATTCCTTCCCAAAGTTCTGTTGAATCTTCTGTGCTTTTGTGCTTTTTGCCCTTGTTTCTAACATAACAATAATCTCTACTTTATTCTTAAGCAAGAAGGTATTCATCTCCCTCTGCTTATAGGGCTTATTAAGCCATCAAATGTTCCAGGGTGTTATGATCATTAGAAGGTTTAGCCTTATGGGTATTCCTTTCAAATCCTTCCTATTACTCTATTGTTACTGTTATCCTATATCCTGTTGAGTGCCTGATTGGATTCTAAGTGGAGCATTTACTCTAGCTGCTAAGATATCAGGATCCAATACTGGTTTCTATTTTGCAACCTCTAGTTGTACCCTTTTTCCTTAATCCACCACACCAGTCTTTGTAGGTTTAATTATTATCTCATCTACGGGTTTTTCCTTGCATTTCCACATCTCCTTCTTCTTTTTTCTTTGTACAGCTTTGGTAGGGTTTTGGAAGGTTGTTGTATCCTTTGGGCAGTCAATAACATAATGCCCAAACTTACAATATTTTTGGTAGAACTTAGGCATCCACTCGTAGGTCACTTCCTGTTTTAGCACCTCTCCATTCGGCTTCATGATATTAAGTTTATTTGATAATAGTTGTGTAATATCCATTTCAACCATCATCCTAGCATAAGATATTCTTTCACAGTGGGCTGTGATTTTATCAGTATAAATCAGCTTACCCAAAAAACTCTCAATACGACTTAAATTTTCTATTGTCCAGAATGGCATTGGTAAGCATGGAAATTGCACCCACAAGGGCACAACTCACATTGACTCATTTGACATCTGGTAATCAAGCACCCAATTTGTAAGAAGTAGTGGCCTATTGTGGAATGTATACGACCCTTGTTCAATCACTAGCAGTTTCTCTTTAATAGATGACAATCAAAAAATGAAATAATCATCATTATGCAGAAATACTTTTGGAGTTTCCACCTCGGTCCATACACCATAAAAAAATTTAGTATCTCCTTGAAATATGGATTACCCCCAATCAAATATCCAATCAAAGCACTCCCATTTATGATATTGAGCAATGACTTCATTTAGATTTAGTTTTACAACTTTAATCCCATCACTAATTTCAGGGGAGTAGAAGTTAAGTTACATACCTTTTTGTACATTATGATTCCCTTTTACTGTAGCTGCCATTGTATGTCGTCCTTCCGCTCTACCACTGGAAAATGTGAGTTTTTTTGCCGCCATCGCTGCCTTAAGCTCCATCTCTACTGCTTTGCTTATTGGCATGGTGGTTTTAGTTGGAGCTTGTAGTCCCATCTTCTTTTGATCTTGTTGTACTTTTCCCATTTTTAGGATAAATTCACTTAGTTGGACAGTCGATAGTATCTGGATGATCACTATTTCAGGTGAACTAGTCTCCTCATTCACGGGCGTCTTCAGATCAGTGTGCACAGGTTATTTCTGGTAAGCCATGGCCAAGGTGTATGTTAGTCAAACCTTATGTAACGTGTACCTCTAGATTCATAAGACGAAGAGTCGCACTTATTAGATTCATACATGTCAGTTCAAAAGACACTTCTTTTAAAGAAATTGGTCATTGTTAAAAGTGCTAAATTAGTCTTTCTTGTCAAATGTGCCTCAAATAATCCTTTTCATTTTCCTAAATGATCACTAATCCCTTAACTAAAGTAGTTCATCACTCTTTCTTAAATTAAATGGATGATGTTATTATCTTCTCAAACTCTGTAAAAAATCAAAAACCCATAGTCGAGTTAGACTCCACTGAGCCATACTTAACCTTATAAGTTCATGCTCAGGAAGTTATGACGGACAATTCAAATCAATGATCTAGGTCATCAGTAGAATAGGAAACTCATTCACCAAAACCCCCTCAATTTTCTGTGTTATCTGAAAATCTAAAAAAGCTAAATTCCCTAAAACACAACAAACACCAGATTCTCCTACATACTTAGACTCAAGAAACATTTTTGATCAGTTGTTTGATAAAGAAATTCCTGTTAAAAGAGTTGATCTTTCCTCCAATAAGAACTGGGTAACTGAGAATCTACTACTGCTAGCTTATGACAACATAAAAAACTTAGTTGATGGAGTAGAATAGGAGGTTTGTGATATTGATGAAGTGAATGGGAGAAAAAATATGGTGTTACCTCCAAATAAGGAGAATTTAGAGATTGAGGACAAAATACCTCTAAGATGGACTGTGAAGAAACTTAGGAAAAATAGAAAAAGGGAAAATAGAAATACTGAAGTTGTGGATATTGATATAGAAGAGAAATTGAATTCTAGGGGTATTGTTTCTATCAAAAAGGGAAGAAAGGATAATCTTATAATTGAGAGGACTAGGTCCTACATTTCAAAGTTTAGTAGTTCCTCTGGAATGAGGCAGAAACATATACTATTAAGAAAAGAAAAGACTTTAAGGAACCACATCCCATGAAAAGAACAACTAATGATAAAGGAAAAACAACTAGTGACCCAAAAAAAAGAAAAGAAATGAAGAAAAGGATTACATGTCCAGAGAAAGAAGAATTGGGAACCCGAGAACACAAAAGGTACCATTAGGAAGAATGTTTGATCCCAAAATTTATGAGAAACCTGAAATTATTGAATTGGTCGAATATGTCAGGTATCAAGGTTGGTTACACTTGTTTGAAGAATCAAACACCATGGTGTTTAGGAATTAGTTTAGAGAATTTTACTAAACTATGGAATTCCAGAAGATGGGCTAAGCTTGTCTGCACAGGTGCAAGGAAATTCTATCTATTTGGATGAATAAACACTGGGAAAAATCTTCGATGTACTAGCTATTAGAGTTAGTACTGTTGTAAAGCAATAGCCCACAACTGAGTTTATAATCAATGCCTCTAAGATAGAAGGAATATCTAGAGCAGCTGTGAAAAAGTTCCTGAAATTTGAGTTCTAGCTGGTATTTGAATTCATCAACAAAGTCTTATTATTGAGATCAGGGAAAACTACCATTACATCTGGGGCTGATATGTTCTTGATAGAATGCCTAAGTAATTTTAAATTGAACAATCTGCTTGCTCTTATGATTGACCACATGAAAAAAGTAATTCTTAAGAAACATGAGAGATATGGAATGCCCTATGACTAGTTGCAGAAGAGGGTCTTTGAAAATATTAGTGTGAGTGGAACTAAAGAAACATCTGGAACAACCAAACAAATGATCATCTTAATAACCCTTGTAGAGAATGAATGAATTAAAGTCAAAGATGGTTCTGTATCTCAAGTATCTAGGTTTTTATCTATTTACGAAAGTTTGGGAAAGGAAATGGAGGAGTGAAGGATTATGTTAGATGCCAAAGATGCTGAGATAGTACATCTGAAGTCCCAGATTTAGAAGTTGCCATTTGAAGGACCAGGTTCCTCTGACAAACTTGCAATTGAAAATGTAAAACACCAGGAAAGAGTGGTTGAACCAATTTGTAAAGTTTAAAAACTAAATGCTGAGGTGAAGGATCTCACTAAATAATTGTTAGATGCTCACAATGCTGGAAACTCAAGAATGGAAATATTGCTTAAGTACCTTACCCTCAAACCTCCCTCAACCTAAGTCTAGTTGTCCCAGTCCTCTAACCAATCCTGTGTCAGCTTCATAACTTACTCCTTGTATAGGCTTTTGAAAATAGTTATTTGTTGTATTATTTTGGTCTGAGTACAGGTGCTACTCTCTGTTTATGAATGAATGAATTCTACTTGTGATCTTCATTTGTTCCGTTTATTTTAAACAGTTCTTCTTATTAGTGTAGCCCAGTAGCCATGAGTTAATTAGATTGCACTTATCTTTACTCTTGGTTTACTGTAAATTCTTTTCAATGATATCAAATGGGGGAATATTGACTTCATATGTAAGGACTTGGTAGCACTGGTAGCATAATGACAGGGAGAAATATGTAATGTACTGAATAGTGCATGATGACAGGGGGGATGAAATACAAATGCATAAATTAAAGGTGTATGATGATAAAGGGAAGTTTTTGATGGAAAATGACAACAAGGGACCAGGTATCTATGTTTCATGATAGAGGAAGCATGCTGATAAGGGGAACATTCATCTTCAGGTGGTAATCACACTGATTAAATGTGATGAATGTGCACTGGTGTTCAAAATTTTATGGTTTGGTTTGTCATCATCAAAAAGAGGGAAAATTGCTATATGTAGTTTTGATAATGAGAAACTAAACTGAAAGGGACTAGGTCCCTGGATGTGCAAAGTACTGTACAGTTGGCTTATGGTATCTGCACAGTTTTGTCCTTTTGTGTAACAAACTTGCAGGTGCCATATTGTATCGACTTGGATAACTGGTCTAATGATATTCCATCCCTAATCATCACCTAGCTATAAAGGAAAAGTGACTCCTCTTCAACAATTGTTTTTTCCAAATTTGAAAGAGTGAAAAGAGAGGAAGCAAAACCCCATTTCAATACTACTCAAGTTTGTAGTTTTATGAGTGCTTAAATTGAAAATTGTTCTTGAGTGAGCTTTGATTTCTAACTAAACTACTCAAGCTATAAGAGTAGTATTTTTTTCTTTGAGTAGAGAGTGCTTAAGTAGAGTTGCCTAAGCTTGTTGCTGATTAGAATTAATAATTGGAAAGGGTCCTTAGTAGAGTTACCAAGATGAGTTTTTAATAGAGCCGTTACAAGCGAAAGGAACCTAAAGTTAGGTTCACAGTCGAGTTTGTAATCAAGAGGTTAGTTATAGTGGACTATTTGGTACTTATGAGGGAAATCAGTGGTTTTTCCCTTCTTGGGTTTCCACATAAAAATCATGTGTTCTTACCTTTTTGCACTGCCTTTGTCTTTCCAGTACCTCATAGTTGCTTTACTATTTTATCGCTTGTGACTGACTTTGAGGGACATAGTCCCTCACTGTGTGGTGTAACCCCTAAGAGTTCTAACAAGAGCTTATTCCCAAAAATTGAGCACTGATGAGGTCTCAATTAGTGCTAAAATCAGCCCCAAGAACTAAGGAAAAACAAGAATTAAATCAAGAATTTTACAGAGAATTAAGGTGAAACTTATAGAATAATGATGGAAAAAGGGTTTACTAGAGTGGTACCTACTCGAACCCAACTTCCAATTGATCATTTCATCACAAGTTTTTTGAGTTACTAGGTCTATAATGGAGGAAAAAAATTAAGAAAATGGATAAAAATCTTGAGGAGAAGAGGGATTAAATACTCAGCAGTGGATCCTTAAGTGGCTACTTAGCCACTAAAGCATCTAACGTTAAAGAGGCTACCGTTAAAGTGATGAGTAAGGGGAGGTGAGGGACCAATAAAGAGGCACCCTAATTGATAAATTACTGTCTTCTTAAGTATTAGGGATCACTAAAGCGACCCTCATTTTGGTATCCGAGGCTGCTAAGCGGCACAAGCTCACAAAACTGACCACCACTAAGCGGCTCATTACTGCTTTAGCAGTTGTACCAGATACTAGACATTATAAGTTTCATGAAGTCCAAATGTACTCCAATCGGGTGCTCGAGATTTATTTGAAACCCAGTGCATGCAAAATAACTGTGCTACCATACCAAAGTCAGTATTCTGGACTTAACAAAACCATTAAAATTTCTAACAAAAGTTGTTTTGACAAAATATGGGATCCACACCTATAGTTTTATTTTCTCCAAATCTACCCTATAGTCCAAAATGAGTCTGAAAGTCTTAGGACCAAAACCAAGGGTCCTCCTAGTCTTAACTCAACATTTCAAAGCTTACAGCTTTATCAAAATTCTCATTCTAGGCCGTTTACTAGGAGTTTTGGTCCAAGACTAATTTTCTAACTTCAAAAGCTCCAAAAGAAAGGAATGAACTTAAAACCTAAACAAACTACCTGAAAACTAAATCATTCATTTTGAAAGTCATAAATGACATGTAGCCACTGTGGGAAGGCACAAAATGAATAAAATATGCAAAATTGAGAAAATGACCTAGAGGGTCATTACATGATGAGACCATTTAAGAGGAAAAATATTTTCGTTGAATGTTCTAGGCTTGAATTTTGGTACTTTGAGATAGGTTATGTATAGAACTTTTTAGATTGGTTTGGGTAGTTAACAAACATGTAAAGCATGCTGTGGGTTAGGGAGTTTAGTTTTGAGAGCTATATTTTAGTATTATTATTTTATCGTTTGCCCATATAGGTCTTCTATGTATATTGTTGTTGTCTTTGGATCATATAATTTTTGTGATGCCTGAGTAAAGGCTTTATATGATATTATGGGCTTTATTTATTATTTTAACCGAGTGGGCGCTTGACTATTATTATCGGCCTTATATGAGTATTTATTGCCTTAGAAATGATATTATTTAGGTCTTACTTGACAAATTATTCTAGTGGTGCCGAATGAGGGTTGATAATATGAATTATTGGCATCATGAGTTGAATCTAAGCTCATTTATTACTATATCAAAATTATCATTATCTTTATACTAATTAGTTGTGAGCATTACATCCTTATTTCATTATATATATTCATGTAATTGGTAATACTGAAAAATACTAATTTTTGACAAAAATAAGATATTTTATAAGATTCCTATATCGAGGGATGTGTCGGTAGGATTGATTTAGTGATACTGATTTTTGATAGAAAATAAGACACTTTACAAGATGTTTATACCGAGAAATGTGTCAGTGGGGTTAACTAAGACATGATATTGAGACTATGATAAAATATATAGGAAGTGAACTCCCCACGGATCCCTATCCTGAAGCATTGAGGCTTGAAAGGTGTATATGAATGTTCTAGCATCATTGCACCATTTCATTGCATTACATTGCACCATATGTATTCCTTTCGTATGTTTGTTGTTGTGTACTTAGTTTTCTTATATATATTGCATGTTTAGATGTCCCTTTTGACTTATTATATTTTGTAAAACAATTAGTAAAGACAATATGATCAATCATTTGAGAACTTTATGTTTTCAAGTTATATGCTCATATTATCTTTTATTTGTTTTTGTTTTCTGCTTTGCTTAGTCGGTCTATGATACCTATAAGTACAAGTGGACCATACTTACCCCTATTGTATCTTTTTGTTGCAAATCCTAGTTCGAGTAGGACTTGCGGTAGCTGAGTTCGTGCTATTAGAGTTGACATTTTGAGCTACTGGTGAGCTTTAGAGTTTGAGATAGATTTTGGACCTCGTCTTATCTTAGTTATCTTTATTTACCTTTCGGAGACAGACTTATGTCTTTCTAGATTTTTGAGTTGTATTAGATGTTTTTTACACTTGTGACGCTTATATCTTAGGTATTTTATATATTTCATTTGAATTCCTATTATTTACATGTTATGGCTTGACTTCGTTCTAGAAGTCTCACATTTATGGGTTCATTTTCTTATTATCAATCTTTTCTTTAATTGTGAAATTTGATTTACCTACTAAGGTTAGGTCGAGGTAGTGCCATCATGATCTCAACTTTAGAGTCGTGACACGATGCTTAAACATACAACTAAATAATATCGTAAAAGACTTAAAATTTGTAGGAAGACAACCTACTGCTTCTCCTTTCTGTTAGGATTTTTGTCCTGATTTTCTTACTATATTTAAGTTTTATTTTTCTTAGAAGGAAAATAAAAGTTACCATAATGACTTTTATTTTTTCTAAAAGGAAAATATAAAACTTTTTCATATTTGGTAAACCTCGTTTTTGGAGGAAAGGTTTTGGACATCTATAAATAGAAGACCCCCTTCTCATACCATAACATAGTAGCATCCACAATGTATTCGTTTAAAGAGTCTCGTTTAAGGGGATATTTTTTCCCAATAGTTTTTAATATTTTTTGATATTAGTTTTCAATATGTAGGTCACTTGACCAAATTACATCAATAATATATTTCTTAGTATGTTTTTCTTTGTCGTCTGAATTATCACAACGATAGTTTACAACTAATAGCTTCCACATGACGCCCTCTCGATTTCAAACCCAACAAGTGGTATCAAAGCTTACGGTTCAATGGTCCAATGGTGTGGTGAGACGAGATTAAATAGGTTCAAAGAGGTTTCAAAATCAAGCTGTACGCAATTGGATGACAATGAAAATTTTTGTCGAACTACATGTTGAGAACAAGTTTCAACCATATTTTCAACACTCCTGCTGCTGCATCTTTAAAAATAAAAATAGAATATTACTTTTAAATCAATTTTTAATCATGATATTTTAAACCTTATTTTTAACCATGGCAAACAGTAGTTATGAAGATTATATCAAGAACGAAGTTCATGCACGTGATATGAAGAGAAGACGGATCAAGTGAAGAAAATCAAGCCAAAAAGGGGAGATTTTTTTAGGATTTTTGCCCTGATTTTCTAACTATATTTAAGTTTTATTTTTTCTTAGAAGGAAAATAAAAGTTACCATAATTACTTTTACTTTTTCTAAAAGGAAAATATAAAACTTTTCCATATTTGGCAAACCTCTTTCTTGGAGGAAAGATTTAGGACATCTATAAATAGAAGACCCCCCTTCTCATACCATAACATAGTAGCATCCACAACGTAGTCGTTTAAAGAGTCTCGTTTAGGGAAAGATTTTCTCCCAATAGTTTTTAATGTTTTTTGATATTAGTTTTCAATATGTAGGTCACTTGACCAAATTACATCAGTAATATGTTTTTTAGTATGTTTTTCTTTATCCTCTGAATTATTACTACGATAGTTTACAACTAATAACTTTCGCATGATGCCCTCTCGATTTCGAACCAACACTTTTCTGGATAAATTTGAATCTTTGTTTCTTCTACTCCATTAGTTTTGTTTGTTCATTTATTGTCAAAAACTTCATAGTATCAGATACTTTCAAGTAGAATTGTCAAGCTAATTTTTTTCTATCTTACTTTGTTCTGCAATTTAAGTCTCTTTAATTTTCTGTCTTATCAATTGTTATTTAACATTAAAGAGATAAATTTACTTATGATTTAATATAAGTTCTCTAAATTTAAGTATGTTTTTGATATTTATAATATTAAATTATCATATATTGTTGATAGATAATAGTTAATTGAGATTTTTTTTTTTCATTTTATTATGTTCTCGAAGTTTAGAACAATAAATTGATATGTATTCTTGATAGAAAAATGTTAACTAAGAGACAATTTTAGTGTAAAACAAGTTTAGATATAAAATTTTCTTATTAGTTGAAATTTTGATAGTATCTACGATTAAGGGGATAAATTTGCTTGTGATTTGAGGTAATTTTTTTTTTAAATTTTAGAATCTTCTTGAAGTTCAAAATAAACAATTATCATATATTCTTGATTGACAATTTCTAGTTGAGAAGTTTTTTTTTATTTTTGTTAAATCTTGATAGTAACTGCGATTGAAGAAATAAATTTACTTGTGATTTGAGGTAAGTTTTCTAAACTTTTAGAATGTTTTTGATATTTACACTAATAAATTATCACATATTTTTGATAGAAAATTGCTAATTTAAAATTTTTTTTTTGTGATTTCAGTATGTTCTTGAAATTTAGAAAAATAAATTATCATATTTTTTGATAGACAATTATTTATTGAGATGGATTTTCTTTGTGAAATCTTGATAATATCTATGATTACAGAGGCAAATTTGCTTCTGATTAAAGGTAAGTTTTTCATTTAACATTTTAAAAAAATTAGTCTTAATTATTAAACTTACCTTATTTGACTACATCACAAATTCTTAATAAATATTGTCATGTATTACCATTCTTTACTTAGGTTAGAATTCATTAGCTTTATTTGTAGGATGTAAGAATTACAAATACTTTTTTTTTTTTGTGGAAAAAAGATGTCATGTATTACCAGTTTTTTTTTTAGGTTTAGATTTTTTTTGTTTAAGATTCTTTGTTTTCGTGTGACTTTTCTTTGTTTTAGATTCTCAAATTAGGTTAGATTAACAAACCGCCATAGGTTTAGCATTTTGAAAAAAAAAAAAAAAAACCTTGAATTTCATTTTTCATTGTTGAAATTTAAAAAGTTATATTTTGTTTAAACTCAACATTATTTTTCAATATTTTGTTCTTTCTTTATACATTTTATATGATTGACGGTTTGATGAAGATTTTTACAAAAATAATTTGAACTTTTTGTCATTCATTAAAATTCTTCAATAGGCAAAATTATCATTTACTATTTTTTGGAGTATTATTATTTAATTATTTGACCACTTTATTTGGTGAAATAATAACTACCACAATTTGAGTGTAATTAAACACTGGCATTGTATCGTATTTCATGTTAAAGCACGACACAAATGCATAAACCTCTTCCATCGAGAGCTTTCTGCCATCAATAAAGTTTAAATTTGACTAAACCAACTTTTTTGGTCGGTAATCAAAGCCAACATCTACTTGGTATGAGAACTTTATGACCTATAGTAATGTGGTGGAATAGTTAATTCTCTATGTTTTTCTTTTTATTTGCGTTGAGATGTTTATATGCTTAAGAATTTGTTAATTACTTGATAAATCTATTTCCGGGGAACGACACACTGCTATAGCCAACTTAGTTGGCTTTGATTTTGATTAAATCCTAATAAATCTATTAAATCCGCGCACCCCCTACAAATGGTATCAGAGCTCAGCAATTTAAAAAGTACGGAAAAGAAATATATATTAGAATTAGAATTAGAGTTAGAGTTAAAAAATTTAGAGTTAAAAAATTTACCTACAAAAATATTAAATTAATTATGCGAAGACCATTCAAAAATAGAGAAGCTTTTAGAAAAATTAAAGAATCTTTAATTAGTAATTATTCAGAATATATAAGTCTAAATAAAACAAAAGAAAACCCACAAAAATTAGCCTACTTAATTACATTAATATCTAGTATTGAATCAAAATTGATAATACATTTAAAATCCAGAAGAATGAAACACATACCACCTAATTATGATAAAATTAGATTTAGATATCCACCAAAATATTATAAATATAATTTAAAATGAATAAAGTACAATATAAAGAACTAAAACAAATTATCTCTGAAAAACGTAAAGAATTAAAAATAAGAATAAAAAGACTACATTATAATATATTTGTCGGAGTTAGTAAAAACTCAATAGATACACAAAAAGATGAAATATCAAAATTAGAATCACAAATAGATAGTTTAGAATATGTATATCAACATGACCTATTCACAATAAAATGAATAAAGAAGAATTTATAATAGATGAAAAAATATATGAAAATTACGAAGGATCAAAAATAAAAATAGTATTTTCTAATCTAGGACGAAGATATAAGAAAATAGGCGACCATTTATATCTAATGTTAGAAAAAGAAGAATTAAAATCAGAAGATAAATTGACAGCAATGGTAAGAATAGAAAAAGAAAATGAAGAGATAGATAGGAAAAAAGAAATAGAAAAAATAAAACAACAAACTACGGAAGAAATACGAAAAATAGAAGAAACTAAAAATAGCAGGATTGCTGAATTAGAAAAAGAACTACAAATATTAAAAGAGTTGTATGAACAACGACAAAAAGAAAAAGAAGAAAAAGATAGAGAACAGAAATTACTAAATGAGATAAATCAATTTAAGGAAAAATTGGAAATAGAAAACAAAGAATTAGAAATAAATAATATAGATATTGAAGAGACAGAAACAGATAATTATGAGTCCGAAGATAGTGAAACATATACAGAAATATTAACAAATACAAAAAATTTAGAAATCAATGAAAAACAAAAAGAAATTAATGAGGAAAACTTAGAAAATACCCACACAGAAATAAATACTCTTGATAAAAAAGAAAATGAAAATATAATACCTAAAACAACAGAAATAAGAAAACCTATATATTATAAGAATAAGTTTAAAAAATATAATGAATATGACAAATGGATACCAAAACAAATAGTAAATAAAAATTATAACTTTTAAGATCTAGACTGTGTAATAGATACAGAAAAAACAATACAATTATGGATAGTATATATGACAAAACAATTATTAGATAATAATATAAATATAACAGATGCACCTGAATATATAGAAAAAACCCTAATAGGATCAGTAAAACTATGGTTTACAAATTTAACTGAAAATAGCAAAAAAGTATTAAGAACTAATAAACCTATAGAAGGAACATCATCGACAACAACTAAACTAACACCAATAGAATTATTAAAAAAAATATGAAACAGCTATAAAAGATGAATTTGGTAGTACGACAACAATCGAAGAAGAACAAAATGAAGAAAAAGATACAAACAGAAATTTAAGGTTAAAATTAGCAATATGTAATATGTGTTATATAGATGAATATACTTGCGCATTTAAAGAATATTATTACAAAGGAGCATATAGTATAGAAGAAAGTAAAGAAATAAGAAAATTATATTTTAATAAATTACCCGAGCCATTTAGTACGAAAATAATAAAAAGTTGGGAAGAAGCAAAAATAGTAGATACGTTAGGAGCAAGAATAAAATATTTACAACAATGGTATAGAAACTTATGTGAAAAATATAGAGAAGAATTAAAAATGGAAAAAACATTAATAAGAAATTTAGCATGTTGCAAAACTAAAATAGCATCCCAATTTGGATGCGAAGAAAGATATTATAAGAAAAGAAAAAGACATAAGAAATATAAAAAATATAAAAAATCAAAATATAAATATAAGAAACCAAGAAAAAGATATTATGTAAAAAATTATAAACATAAAAGACCATATAGAAAGAAGAAATCTATAAAAGAATGTACTTGTTATAATTGTGGAAAGTTAGGACATTTAGCTAGAGATTGTAAATTACCTAAAAATCCAAAAAATAAACAAATATCAGAAATAAGAATAGATAATACCAAATATATGCAGATAGATTATATAGATTATGAATTAGAAAGCGAGGATAGTATATATGAAATTTCAGAAAACAAAACAGATAATGAAATAGATAGCGTAATAGATGAATCAAATGACTGAAGAAGATATAAAAATAATAACAAAGGAAGAATATTTAAATGATGAAGGAACGGAACAAAAAATAATATTTGATAGTAACATATTTGATAAAATAAAAGGAAAAGAATTAGATTTAAGTGTGGAGAAAATATTTAAAATACCAACAATAAAAAATATTTTTACTAGGAAAAAAGATGAATATTATGTAGTATGCCAAAAAGAACATGTAATAGACTGCAGATATGCAAAAGGAAAAGCTAGTATACCACTAGTAACAAAAAGAATAATTAATAAAGAAATAAATGATATAAAAAGTAAAGGAGATCCAATAAAATATGTACACCTTGGAGGTACAGAGATATTAATAAAAGCATGTTTTAGAGAAGGAATAGATACACCAATAGAATTATATTTAGCAGATGATAGAATTATAAAACCTATAGAAAAAAGCATAATAACTGCCGTAAAAGGAAATCTAATATATCAAAAATTTAAATTTATAATAAGTGCAAATTATTCAGTAGCAGTAACAGATAGAAATATAGATAAATCATTAGTATTATATTGAAAAATATCAGGAATAGAGTTAACCCCAGGAAGTAAAATATTCACAGCAAGATGTAAAAATCTATATGTATTAACAACAAAACATAAAATAACAGGAAAAAATAAGATTAACAAAATACAAATAGAAAGCCCATTCGAACAAATTGTAAAAACAATAAATTATAATGATTATACCTATAGAGACATAGATACAGAAGAAAATTTAGAAATAGTAAATGACAGAATAAGTACAACGAAAAGAATAGCTAATGAAAAACCAGAATCATCAAGCTCATAAAAAAGAACAAGTTATGAAACAAATTCAATAAGTAATTTAAACCAATATTACATAACGGGAAAAATAAATGAAAAAGAATATCTAATACTTTTAAATACAGGACAAGAAGAAAATTATATAGCAAAATATCTAGTAAAAAATGAAGAAATAAAAACCGACAATGATATATGCCCGGATCTACCAAGAAGTTTAATAAATAATAAAAATATAGCAGAAAAA
>NC_061119.1:141828061-141843755 GCF_002878395.1 Capsicum annuum
AGAACGATTTTCTGAATTTGTTCATGGATTAAATGCTAGACAGATTTACAGGCAAGGATAGTATTTTTTTCTTGATGGTTATTCAAAGTAGAATAAGATTTTCATTGCCCCCAAAGACCAAGAGAAGACTTCTTTTACTTGCTCATATGGTTCTTTTGTGTTTAAGAGGATGTCGTTCAGACTATTCAATGCTTGTACCACCTTAAAGTGTTGTATGATGTCAATATTTTTTATATGGTATAGGACATTATAGAGGTCTCCATGGATGATTTTCATTTGTTGGGGACTCTTTCGATGATTGTCTAGCCCATTTTGCCACTACACTTTAGAGATGTGAGAAGTGCAACCTACTTTAAATTGGGAAAAGTATCACTTTATGGTGAAATAAGGGATTGATTTTGGACACAAAATTTAAAGAAGGGGTATTGAGGTTGATTGGGAGAATATAGAGGTGATTGAAAAATTATCTCCTCTTATTTCAGTCAAAGGTATTACAAGTTTCTTGGGTCATGCTGGGTTCTAAAGGAGATTCATCAAGAACTTCTCTGAAAATACTAATCCATTAAGGGAATATTTTAGATAAATAGGTGAAGTTCATATTTGATGATGCATGTCTCAAGGCATTTGAGTGCCTTAAGGAGTGGTTGATCTCGACTCCTATTGTTCCATCTCCTGATTGATCCTTGCCTTTTGAGGTGATGTATGATGCTATTGGTGTGGCCTTGGGAGTTTCCTAGACCAATGACATGAGATGATTTGTCACCCCATATACTATGCTAGCATAGCATTGAACTTCATACAGAAAAATTATACAGTCACTGAACAGGAGTTACTAACAGTGGTTTTTTCTTCTGAGAAATTTTTGTCCTATTTAATTAGGACCCAAGTCAATGTTTACATTGATCATTCAGCTTTAAGGTATCTTATGTTTAAGAAAGATAAAAAAACTGAGGTTGATACAATTGGTCCTCTTGTTGGAAAATATAGACTTTGAGGTGAAAGACCAAAAAGGTAATGACAAATAGGTTGCGGATCACTTGTCTCGCCTCAAGGGGAAGGCAATGCAGAAGTTAGGGGATGAGGTTGATATTTATAATACTTTTCTAAATGAGCAGTTCTTGGCAGGATCACCAGACTTAGTCTCATGGTTCACTGATTTTGCCAACTTCTTGGTAAGGGATTTTGTTCCAAAAGATTTACCATTACAATAGCGTAAGGGGTACATGCATGAGGTGAGGAAGTTTTTCTGGGATAAAGCTTATCTCTTTTGCATTTGTGCGGATGGAGTCATTCAGAGATGTACTACTGAGGTAGAGATTATGAGCATTCTTGAGGATTTTCATTCATCACACACTGAGTATCATCAGTGTGGTACCCGTACAACCCATAAAACTATGCAGTATGGTATTATTGGCCAACTATCTACAAGGATGCTCATGATTTTTCTCAAGCCTATGATCATTGTCAGTGGAGGTAATATTTCGAGGAAACATGAACTCCTCATGACACCTATCTTGGAGTTAGAGTTGTTTGATGTGCGGGGAATAGATTTCATAAGTCCGTTTCTGAGCTACTATAGGATGAAGTATATTTTGGTTGCAGTTGATTATGTTTGTAAATTGGTGGAGGCAATTGCACTTCCTAATAAAGAGGGCAGAAGTGTCACCATATTTTTGAATAACATCTTTTCTCTATTTTGAAATCTATGTGGGCCTTACTTCTGTAATAATCTTTTGACGACCATGCTTAAAATACTTTGTGCCAAGTATAAGGTGGTAACACCTTACCTCCTTAAACAAGTGGGCAGGTTGAGGTCTCCAATTGTGAGATCAAGTCCATGTGTGTGAAAACTATGAATGCCAATAGTAATGATTGGTCATGGAAGTTAGAAGATGCTCTTTGGGCCTACCAGATAAATTCAAAGATCCATATAGATTCCTCTCCATATCATCTTATGTACGACAAGGAATGCCACTTGCAAGTCAAACTTGAGCACAAAGCACTATGGGCGTTGAAAAAGTAAAATTTTGAGTGGCATAATGAAGCCATTTTGAAGTTGAGCAAGGTGAATGAGTTAGAATTCTGTCTCATAGCTTATAAGATCTTCTCCATGTACAAACAAAAGATGAAGTTGCATCATAACAAAACGATTGAGAAAAGGGTGTTTGAGCCCGTTGATATGGTCTTGTTATATAATTCAAGACTTTGCATGTTTACTAGTAAGTTAAAGTCTAGGTGGTATCATACCTTCACCATGCTTAGGGTGTTCCCGCATGGTGATATTAAGTTGAAACAATATTATTATCCCCTATTAAAGGAGAACGGGCGGCGTTTAAAGCACTATATGGGGAATATTGATAAAGCGAAAGTCTATGTTGATGTAAGACTTGGCAAAGTCAAAGTAGGAAAGATAACTGAGTCGTGCCGCAATGTTAAATCAGGAACTTCATGCGAGGCATCCCATGGGTTTGTTGATGAAGTCTGAGTAACTAACAAAGCTATGTCATGTCATGATGTTAAATCAAGCACTGGTTGGAAGGCAACACACTATTTTAATGTTCACTTTTTTTTTTATTTTGTATGTGAAAAGTATGATGAAATACCTGGACCATAGAAAAAATTACAAAATTTAGTAGATGTCAAAAGAAAAATCTAACAATTTTGGGGTTTCCTCAATTTTACTTACGAACCAACTAACAGGGGTCTTAAGTACCAATTACTACCTCATAAGTGGTGTCATTGAAATCAAGATCGTTGTTCAGAGGGGTGGAAAAATTTTCTACCACTTGTGATGGACTACTTATGGGCCGTTAGTGGCCTCGTAAGTGGCCAATAATTTTTAGGTCACAAATTTGAAAACTTGGTTGGACCCAAGTGATCTGGCCCGATCCGACACAACCATTACCCTTCAAACACCAAAGCCAATCCATATCCCTCCACATTCTCTGATTTTTTAACTCTCTCTTAATTTCAAACCAACTCCTTATTGACTCCATAAAGGGAAAAACCCTCTCATAAGTCCATCACTTGCGTGTAGAAATCAGACTTTATAAGGTTTCACCAGATTTAATCAACATCCTACTTCCATCACTTACAACTAAGGTAAAATTCTTAGCGCCTATTAGTTTTGAATTGTGTTATTAACAAAACTAACTTGAGTTAGTACAAAAAATCATCATCATAATTGAATTAAACTCATGAATCTTGATAGTAGTAACCTAGAATGGTTTATGTGTAACATTTTTGCATTGTTTTTGGTAGAGAAATCTGTAAACATGGGCAAAATAGAAGTAGAACTCCAAAGAGTAGAAGAAAACTCAAAATTTTTATTCAATAACTGTGATATTGAACTTGATAAATGTTGTTGTGCGTGAAATTGGACATAAACATACAAAATACATTGTTTGGGGATGAGAAATTTGAGAAAATTTGAAGTACCCTTAGAAGGGTACATATGATGGTACTTACGAGCCTTGTAAGTAGCACCTACTAGCCGTAAGTGACCTTGTAGGTGCCATACCTAAATGCCTAAAGTTTTAGGGATTTTTCTCTCACTTATAAGGGCACCTACGACCTATGTAAGTGGCACTTACATCTCGTAGGTGCAGTAGTAAATGCCCAACATCGAGTGTTTTGATTCTTTTCAGTCTTTTTGTTCCTAAATTCTATTTTAAGCACTAACAACCACTTTTTTAGGTACCATGGAACCTAAATCAGCCCAAAATAAAAGAGTCCAATTGAGGTTCCATACGAGTCACTTGAGCTCAGTGACATAGTGGAGGAGTATTCAGTTAGCCCAAAAATACTTTTGGCCCCATGACAGACCAGGGGGCATACCCAGAGAGAGTTCGAGGTTGAAAAAAATTGTTGTTGCAGCTACATGTGGTATTCAGGGCAACAAAACTACCCAACCCAGACATAGTTGGGCACACAACCTGTACCAACACAGACTGGGGCCTAGATGGATGCATTTAGACTTGTTCCTAAGCCAAGGATGAAGAATTAACAAACCTTACCACTATATTTTCCCTTTTTTGAAGGGGATAGAAGTATTTTGAGGATAATGTGGAGGATTAGGTTAAGTCTCAGTCAGGAATCAAGAGATGAGGATAAGTCAGGTCCATTCATAGTTCAGTAGAGGAGGAGAAGGATGCACATAGCTCCTATTCTATTGAGGGGCTATAGGGTGATTCCGGTTTAGCTAGGCAATTGGAGTCAGTTACACCCTATTCTGAGGAGGGTAAAGATCAATTACTATACAAGGTTTCATTAACCTACACACATAACACATACCTATCTTCACAAGAAGCTCAGTCTTTTATTTTACCATCGACTTATCTGACATCTAACCAATACACATCCCAACTAAGCATATAGCATAGATAAACCTGAAATGGTGTGTAGAGGGGGTGAAACGTATATTTGATAGGGATAGACATATTATTGATATAATATAGCCCAAAAAGGCCATTGCAACTGAAAGGGGGATAGACTTGATCGGATAAATAAGGGCACCAGTCCTATGGGCCTCTTTAAATCGATATAGGTTAGGATGGATGACTCGGCCCCAGTGATTTTATAGCTCGACTCTAGTTTGGGAGTTTTATTCTTCCTACGCCTCCACATTCTATTTAATTACCCCATATGAGGGTAGGGAAGTTAAGCAGCCATGGTTTGAGCACATTTCTAGTCTAAGGAGTTAGAGTGGATATTTTTGTAGAGGCCATATTCTTAGTACTATTTGGAATAGACTATGTAGTACCTGCATCTACTGAAGAGTTTGACTTAATCAGGATGAGATTGGTGCAAGATAGATGCTTCATGAGAAATATTGACTATAGATGATAGAAGCTGTATTTGGAGAGGTGGATAGCCTATCATATTCCTAACTACAGTGATTATTTCCCTAGATAATGAGAAAAAAAGAGACAAAGAAGGTAGTGTTACATTTCATGACAAAATTTTGGTGTAATGTGGTTTGCTTCAGGTTGAGTCTTACTATGTAAGAGAAGATTCTTACATGGGATAGATCTGCACTAGTTGCTAATTTTCTTATAGGATATGAGATTTAATTTGCGGCACTAATCTGACTTAAGATTTATGAGTGTGCTTTGGGTGAGACCACTACTCTCCTTTTTACTTTTGCTATCAAACAACTTTATGAGGAGGCAGGAGTACCTGAATTACCTCATTTACATAGGAATATTGAGGTGATGAACATGGTGGATAATATCTTGATCAAGGATCTGGCAAACCCTATCCTTAGAAAGAGAACTCAACCACCTCCTATAATAATTTTGATTAATTTTGAGGGACCATCAATTTCAATTGAGACTATTGATAGGCTAGACATTTGTGATATTTAGATAAGTAACTAAAGAGTTGAGACCAAGATTCCTACTGAGAGAGAGGGGCCCTAACTATATTTACTTTAGGCATGATTTCTACTTCTGAGCGAGTTGGGGCATCTACTATGACCCATCACCTCTCTACTACTACAGGTTATATTAGGATACTATGTGAGTTCTTATAGTTTTTAGTAGAGCAGAAAGATTATATTACCACCTGCCTTACTGAGGTAGAGACTCATTTTTCAATGGTGTATTCACAGATCTAGCTTTTGGTCTAGATGACTTTAAAGAATGCTGAGGTTTGGGTGAGGGTATAAATGAGATCCAAGATTATTGATTTTACTAGGGATTTGGATGCCTATATTAATGTCTTTGAGGGCTGGGTGTTTGTACGATTTAGCAATGTATAGGCTCCATATCTATTGGGGATTCAAGATTAGATCGCCATATTATGTGCTTAGATATGCTCTTTTGTTGAGAGCCAGATTTTGGTCATTCCCCTAATTATCCCCTCATTTACATAACCATTGACTCCACGTCTAGCTATGCAATTTGATCTACTCCTTGTGGATAATTTGGTCCCTGTGGTTGAGACCAAGAGATATAGATATGACAAGGAGTAGGACCTCAGTATTCCATATGATCAGGCCTTGAAAAAGGATGCTCTTGATCCTATGGTGTCCGTAGTAGATAATAAGTAGATATGATATGAGATCAAAGTGGGGACATCTTCTAATCATGCCCCACCACCACCACCACCTCTACTAGTTGAGATACCACATGCCCCAGATAAGGGCAAGTCTAAGATGGATGCTTAGAGTGTCCCAAGTATGTCCTTATTTTTTATTTTAGATTGTCCTTATGCATTGAGGATAGTGCATAGTCTTTTTGTTAGGAGTTTGGGTATACTATAATAGAGGGCTTTCTTACCATGTTTATTTTCCCATTGGCTACGCTATCATAGTGGAATCGACATGTTTAATTTGTTTTTTGTTTGTGTCGTACATGTCTTCTAATGTATTTATGTATAACTAGTATAAAAATAAGTAACCTATGGAAAGTTGACATATTTTGTTTGTCTTTAAATCTTTTAATAGAAATGATACCCCTCTAAAATTCATGTTTTGAAATGTGTAATATGTTTATATTTGTGACCACTGTGAATCTTGTTATGCAATTTAGATTAGGGACATAACAATCATAACTTAGCATTTGCATGAACTGGATAGGTATTAGTTTGTAGCATAACCCTATACCGTATGTGTGAGACATTGCTTACCTATGCCCTTTGTGCATTTAATCCAAAGCATGTCCGATTAGTCTTTCCTAGGTTGTAGGGTATTTGATTAGGAAAGTATCATAGGTAATTATTGATTTAGCATAATGATCCTTTCCTAACTGACTACCCTTATTTAGATATTTATCCTTTCCTAGTTTATTAGGAAAGGATCATGATCATAAAGGAAAAGTTGGTTGAGAATTGGGCAATAAAATGTATCTGTAGTGTTAAGGAGTTGAGAATTGGGCAATAAAATGTATCTGTAGTGTTAAGGAGGGTTATCCACTAAATTCCTAAATGTACCATACTAGGACCCAAGCCTATGTTACAAGCCAAATTATGTTCTATAGAAATCCTAGTCCGAGTGTTCGAAAAACTAAGGTAAAGAAAATAAGGGCAAGCTTATGGTATTCTATGCACATTGATTGGAATATCTTTTGTGAGTGTGAGAGTCTTGTGATTGTCCCTGCATTGATATGCTTGCATATTAATACTGTAAGAGTAGGACTTCTTTTTTATGAGCATACATGGGTTATATAGCTAGTTGTTTACCCATTCGGGTAGTGTACATATTATTCTTGCATGATTATTTGTTACTAATGTAATGCCATAGATTTATTCATTTGTGTTGCATTATTGGGCTACATAGATCCACATAAGTTGTTTTGAAGAGTTAAAAATAGGAGGGGGTTTATATATTTTAAGCTGAAATAGAGTCGACTGTAATATGTACCTTTGGTTTCTCTCGGTCAAGCATCACTATGTTATTTTTGTTATGTTTTTGTTGCTTGAATGACATGCAAATGTTCTATGCTGAGGGTGTTGATGTACCATGGTTACATGGTACTTTCAAAGCTTTAAACCAGAAAATATGCAAGTACTTATGTCTTTTTTTTAGATATAACATGTTTTGGATTCCATGTTGTAGGAAAATAGGTTTATGATCTTAGAAGAAGAAGAAGAGATAAAGGCTACAGATAACCGCACTTACAAGACCACCTACACAGTGTAAGTACTACTGACGACCACCGTAAGTGGCCTCATAAGTCTCAGAGGTAGCACATTTAAAGGAACTTAAAGTTGATTTTATTTCTGATATTGATGGAGGACCACTTAGGGGAATAATTACCACTTAATCTACCGTAACTACCATCGTGTGTCTCAGTGGTTGAAGGTCCTAAGATATATATTTATGAAATTTTTTTGAGAAGCACAAAGGGACTACTTACGAGGTATAAGTATCAATTAAGTCAACTTATGTTCCACTTTAGGTAGCTCCATGAAGACTAAAGATTTTAGGCCACTTATGGCACCTACTTATGGGACGTAAGTACCACTAATGACCAATAAGTTGGTCCATAAGTGGCCACCGAGCTAGTTTTCCTTGCTTGTTTTTGTTAGGATTTTTAGGGTTCCAATGTAAACTAGGAATACCTTTTTGATGTTTTTGTATTATTTTACACACTCTTTACATTCATAAATGTATATTGATTCTAAGATTCTACTTTTGATCTCATAATCCTCTATTCTTTATTATTTGATTGATTATTAATTTGAGAATTTGGATTTTATTTATCAATTATTGTGACATTCAACTTATGCTTTATTTATTTAATTCCATGGATATTCTTGCAAACAAGTGAGGTTAAACCACCTAACTAGGATTGCGGGAACCCTCGCAGAATAACAAAGTAGAAGAAGTGTGAGATTATTCTAAATTAGTGTTTATGAATGTATTGTGATCTTCTTTGATTTGTATGTTTTCTTAACTATGATAGAAGTTAAGAATTTTCCTGTATTTGAGATCATCTTCACAAAAGAGGTCGAGATTAGGACAAAAGTATTATAATAGTGATTCAATGCTACTAACCCTCGTCTAATGAACTTGACACCCAAAAAGAGATAGTTGAACTAAGATAAAAGACAATGTTTAATAATGAGACGCACTAAGACTCATAAGTTAAAGAGTGTGGTTCACCAAAGGAGTTCACAAGATAGTTGGTTATACATATCTTGTAAGATTCTACATACAGGTCATTGATTTAGTTGGTTTTGGCACGATAAGTCAACGAAGTTAGGAAACTAGGGGGAACACAGTCCTAGTATTCATCTCAAATTGATTTCAACTAACGCAGTCAATACTTGTTTCTACTTTACTATTATCATAGCAAAACAACCAATTAACTTTCCTATATTTTGTTGGCTTATTTAAGAGATACATAAGAGACATTCGGCCTATTTCTTTTGGGTTCGACCCAACCTCTATTGGGTTACTATATTTGACCTTGACCATATTATACTTCTTGGAGACATAGTTTTGGGTGACAACAATGATACTTTTATTCTGACTACTAAGTATGAGAGGGTTTTTTTGCTTTGTTTAGAGACTAAGACTTCCCTTTCGGATGTCTACATAGAGTTTAATTGCTGTATGTAGGTCTTTTGTTAAGGTTTTTAATCATGCTCAGGTTATAAAGTCGAGGCATAGCAAGGCCCAAAGGGGAAATGATAAGAGGTTATGGTATTAAAGTTGTGTTTTTAGGAGCCGTTGTGGCTCATAGTTCAGAGGCAGTGGATCTCTAGGTTGGTACCCTCTACATTAGTTATATTAAACATTAGGGTTAGTCTAGTAAGCACGTTCAGGCCGTATTTTAAATTACCAATAGAGGTCAATCTAGTTTCAGTGAACATTCTAGATAGGGTAGTGGTCAGTCTTTAAGGGGGTTTTATTCTTGTTATTATAGTCGCAGTGGTTATTTTAGGTCAAATCAGTCTTCTTATTTTTTGTAAAATGCCTAGGCATGTTATGATTGCAGGATTTTAGTCATTTCTCGAGAGAGTGTCCTATTTGTGGAGCAATTATTTCTTTAGCTTAGAGTGTTTGTCCTATTAGGGTGGTACATCCTTTAGCTAGAGGTGGTATACATGGTTAGCAGGGTGGTCCCCAAGGTGCTCATGTAGATTTTTTGACAAATATGACCAGAGATCAGTCAGAAGCCCAACCAAGTGACGGGTGTGGTTAATTATGCCATACCAACTACACCAGAGGCTGAGTATTTGGATGTTGATGTCATGGCTAAGATCTTGGTGTTCCATCAGTCATCTTTTGCTTTATTTGATATAGGATACATTTATTCTTATGTGTCCATTTATTATGCCCAGTAATTAGAGTTACCATGGGATTTATTATCTATACCATTATGTGTATCTACTCCAGTGGGTGATTTTTTAGTAGTGGATCGAGTTTATAGATCATGTGTTGTGACTATTTGAGAGTTCAATTCTAATGTTGATCTTATTGTGTTCGATATGGTTGATCTTGATGTGACTTTGGGCATGGACTGGCTATCTTACTGCCATACAGTTTTGGATTGTTTTACTAAGATCATTACCGTAGCTATGCTCGATATACCTATGGTTATATGGCAAAGAGTTTTTAGCCGTGGGTGAACGCTGATTAATCTTTATATTTGTGATATGAGACTTATTGTGAGGGGTCGCTAGTCTTATATTGCTTATGTTTGTGTTGTTCGCATGGAAAATTCGTCGCTTGACTCTATTCCTATAATTCATGTTTTTCTTAGTTTTTTTCCTACCGATCTACCTAATCTTTCTCCTGAGCATGATATAGAGTTTGTTTGTAATCTTGAGTCGGGCATCCGACCTATTTCTTTGGCACCATACCATATAGCCCCTGCCAAGCCTAAAGAGCTGAATTCTCAACTTTAGAATTCTTAGTAAGGGTTTTATTATACTAAGTGTGTATTTTAAGGGAGATAATGTTTTGTTTTTGAAGAAGTATTGTTCCATGCATACGTGTATTGATTATAGGTTTCTTAATAAGGTAATAGTGAAGAACCTATACCTTATGCCTTGTATTGGTGATTAGTTTTACTAGCTTCAAGGTGCAGTGGTGTTTTCTAAGATTGACTAGAGCTCCAGTTACCATCAGTTAAAGATTAAAAATAAGGATATCTCAAAGACAGCCTTTAGGACCTGGTATGGTCAGTATGAGTTTCTAGTGATGTCTTTTAGGTTTACCAATGCCCTAGCCATATTTATGGATATGATGAACCATCTGTTCAGACCTTATTTGAATTTATTTGTGATTGTGTTCATCTATGATATACTTGTGTATTTTAGGAGTAGAGAGGAGAATATGAGCCATTTGTAGATTGTACTCTAGACATTGAGAGATCGTAGACTTTTTGCCAAATTCTCTAAGTGTGAGTTTTGGCTTGAGTCAGTGGCATTCCTTTGACATATGGTGCCTAAGGATTGGATTATAGTATACCCAAAAAAGATCAAGGCTATTCATAATTGGGCTAAACCTAAATCTTTGACTGAGGTTCGTAGCTTCATTTGTTTGACCATGTACTATCGACATTTCATGGAGACTTTTGCTTCTATTACAGCACTGATGACTAAAATGACTCGAAAGGAGGTTCTTTCTAAAGGTTTGAGGAGTATGAGTCAAGCTTTCTAAAGTTCAAGGGAGTTCTAACATTAACTTCCATTTTGGCTCTTCCTACTGGGGGTGAGGGATTCACTATATATTGTGATGCTTTTGGTGTCAATTTGGGTTATCAGTTGATTCAATAGGGTGAACTTACTACAAATACATTAAGGCAGTTGAAGGTGCACAAGCGCAACTACCACACTCATTATTTAGAGTTGGCGGTGGTAGTTTTTGCACATGTGATTTAGTGACATTATATTTATGTTATGCATTGTGAGATCTTCATGGATTATCATAGACATCACCATCTTATGTCCCAGAGAGAGCTTCATTCTATGCAACATAAAAGGATGAAGCTGCTTAAGGATAATAACGTCCTTATTTTATGTTATCCGGGAAAAAAAAACATAGTGGAGGATGCCTTGACTCTAAAGGCAGTGAGTATGGGTAGGTTATCTTGTTTTTTTTGCTTCTTAGATGTCATTGGTATGAGGCATTTATTTCATAGACAACTTGATGGTGATGATTCTTAAAAGTGCCGAAGTGAGGTCTTCTATATTTGAGCAGATTCAGAGTTGTTAGCTTGAGGATATGAGACTGTACATCATCGGTGATCAAGTGCTGAGTGGTGAGTCCATGAGGGCTACCATAGATTGTAAAGGTGTTTTTATCTTTGATAGAAAGATTGTGTTCTGAGGGTTGTTGATTTAATTAAGTCGATTTTGCATAAGGCTCGTATCTATAGATATTCTATTCACCAAATTATAGCTAAGATGTATAGATATTTAAGGAAGCATTACTGGTGTATCATGGTTTCATGGAACATTTGATGCTTAAAACGGTGAAATTAAGCATTGACTAAGGTTATTTCATTGGATATTTTGTGTTTTTTATGTATTCAAGGTAAATTAGGTTGGAAGTGACTTGTAATGAAAAATTAAAGAAAAAGCTCTAAAAAATTAAAGTATTGATCACAGTATGAGTTGTTAAGTAACCTTACGACTCGTCTCTAGACTCGTGATGTTAATAGTGTCAAAAGTTGAGCTGAAGGATTTAAGTATAAACTAACCATGACTCGTAAGGAGTGATTAAACTTTTTGGGGAACAACTGTACTAATCATAGTGTCCAAAACTACTGAATATGGAAAAAAGATGTCTCAGGGTTAACTAGTGAAAACCATAAGTCATAAGGACTTACTACAACTCATGGTGAGGAGTCGTCCTGACTATATACTCAGAAGGAATCAAAGATGAAATTCATTGGAATGACTACGACTAGCATCTTTTGAGTAGTAAGGACATATGATGAGTCATGAACACTGAATACAGAAAAGAGCTACAATAGTAGGAAATGAGTCGTGAGCAGTCCTAACGACTCATTGCTAGATTGTGACCACTGCCGACTTAATTTTTGTTATTTGATTTGGTTAGGTTTCCTTTGTTATTTTGATAATCTAAAAATACCCTTAGGGTACTTCTATAATATTTGATGCACTTTTGATATTTTTTCACTTACTTTGCTACTTTATACTTTGCTCTACTTTATACTTTGCTCTTTGGTTTTTGGTTTGATAATAATTAGAGATTCAGATTTTATTTTTTTCATTCTTGTGAAATTGATTTAATGTTTTCATCTTTGAATTCTTTGGATTGTTGCATAACCATGAGCATTTAAATTCCTTAACTGGGTTGTGGTACCCCTAGCGAATTAATAATTTAGGAGACGTAAGACATTCATCTGGATTGTTGTGACTGCATGTATTGTAATCTTTCCATATAAATTATCTCCTAATCTACTGTAGAAGCTTTGAAATTGCTTCTATCCTATATCATCCTCACAAGGGAGTTTGATATTAGGAAGATAGGGTTATGATTGTGATTCAAGGCTATCAACCCTGGTCTAATCAACTTGGACTCAAAAGGTGATAGTTGTACTTCAGTAAATAACAAAAGGATAGTAAGATGATGCTCTAAGACCCAAAAGTTGAAGGGTAAGATTTATCTGCATTCATAAGACAATTAATAATACATAGATTATCATATTTTGCATGTAGAATAGCGGAAGAGGTGAATTGAAAATGAGAAACTTATAGAGCTAGAATCCAGGAGGAACGCAATCCTAGTGTTCATCTTTTATTGCTTACACCTAAAGTACTCAAGTTCGGTGATTTTCTACTATTAGTTTCAAATTCTACAATTTACTTTTCTGCACTGCCCATGATTTCTTCAAGTTCATGTAATAATTCCATGCACTCTCTGCAGGTTCGACCCCAACCTCATTTGGGTTACTATATTTGACATCAATCGCAACATACTTCTTTGGAGGTAGTTTTGGGAATTACAAATTATTGATGTAGTGGTATGAGGATAGATGTAGAGAACTTTGTAGCTTGTTGCCTATGTTGTCAGCAGGTGAATGCCAAGTATCAGAGACCTCATGCCTTAATTCAGAGGCTTCCCATTCCCGAGTTGAAGTGGGATTGAATTACTATGGTCTTTTTTAATGGTATTTGAATTATTGTGGATTGATTGACCAAGTCGACATATTTAATTCCTATTCAAATATCCTTTCGTATCAAGATGTTAGCTCGTGTATATATTAGTGAGACATTCTATTTGCATGGTGAGCCTATATCTATCATTTAAGATCGAGGCTCAGTGTTCACTTTTAGCTTTTATAGAGCTTTTAAGGAGGAGTTGGGTACTCAAGTGGATATTAGTACAACCTTTCATCCTCAGATCGATAAGCAGTCAGAGAAGACTATTTAGGTGCTTGAGAATATGCTTTAAGCCTATTTAAAGGATTTTGAAATATAGTAGAAGTATAACTTTTCTTAGGTAGAGTTCATATATTATAATAGCTACCATTCAATATTTTAGATGGAAACTTTTGAGGCTTTGTATGGTAGATGATGTTATTCACCAATTGGATGGTTTGAGATCTCAAATATTAGATCGTATGGTACTGACTTACTTTAGTCATTGGATAGAGTAAGGGTTATTTAGGATATGTTGAGGAAAGCTAAAAGTAGGAAGAAGTCTTAAGCAGATCATAGACTTCGTGCCTTGAGATTTATAGTTAGGGATTGGGTATTTCTTGAAGTATTGCCCAAGAAAGGCATGATCAGAGTTGAGGTCTTTACCCATGGCACGGTATTGACACCTTTCTTGCTGGGGTTATAGGTTGGACCCCACCAATTTAGATTCGGGGCATGTCGGTTAAGTAAGCACTCCCACAGTTGCAGATTCAGTATCAATATTCAGAGTAGAACTCAGAAATCAGGACAGTCAGATACATTCACCGGTCTCAGAAAGGACCTTAGATAGTTCCATAGATTCATGGACCACCCACTAGAAAGGCCTAATCCCTCATAATGTTATTCAGTATCAGTATTATCACATCTAGATATCACCCGTTAGGTAGGCTTGATCTCAGTCTCAGATTCTATTGAGTAATCTCATTATCAGATTCAGAGATCACCAATTAGATAGGCTAGATCTCAGTCTCAGATTCGGTTCACTATTCTTATTATCAGATTCAGAGATCACCCGGTATATAGGCTTGATCTCAGTCTCAGATAATATTGAGTAATCTCATTATCATATCCATAGATCACCCGTTAGATAGACTTGATCTCATTCTCAGACTCAGTTGAGTAATCTCATTATCAGATCCAGACATCACCCATTAGATAGGCTTGATCTCAATCTCAAATTTGGTTGAGTATTCTTATTATCAGATCTATAGATCACCCATTAGATAGGATTGATCTCAATCTCAGATTCAGTGGAGTAATCTTATTATCGGATCTAGAGATCACCCATTAAATAGGCTTGATCTTAGTCTCAGAATCGGTTGAGTATTCATATTATCAGATCCAAAGATCACCCGTTAGATAATCTTGATCTTAGTCACAGATTCAATTGAGTAATTTCATTATCAGATCAAGATATCACCCATTAGTTAGGCTTGATCTCAATCTCAAATTCAGTTGAGTAATCTCATTATCAAATCCAGAGATTACCCCTTAGATAGGTTGATCTTAGTCTCAGATTCAGTTGAGTAATCTCATTATCAGATGTAGAGATCACCCATTAGATAGGCTTAATATCAGTCTCAGATTTAGTTAAGTAATCTCATTATCAGATCCAGAGATCACCAGTTATATAGGCTTAATCTCAGTCTCAGATTCGATTGAGTATTCTTATTATCAAATCCAGATATCACCCGTTAGATAGGCTTGATCTCAGTTTTAGATGAAATTGAGTAATCTCATTATCAGATCCAGAGATTACCCATTAGATAGGCTTAATCTCAGCCTCAGATTTAGTGGAGTAATCTCATTATCAGATCCAGAGATCACCTGTTAGATAGGCTTGATCTCAGTCTCAGATTCAGTTGAGTATTCTTATTATCAAATTCAAAGATTACCCATTAGATAGTCTTGATCTCAGTCTCAAATTCAATTACGTAATCTCATTATTAGATCCAGAGATCACCCATTAAATAGTCTTGATATCAATCTCGGATTCAGTTAAGTAATCCCATTATCAGATCTAGAAATCACCTATTTGATAGGCTTGATCTCAGTTTCAGATTCGGTT